>NC_052340.1:16634310-16684310 GCF_016432855.1 Salvelinus namaycush | reverse complement strand
TGTGTTTGTGTGTGTGTGTGTGTGTGTGTGTGTGTGTGTGATCAGAGAGCTCTTTGATCGATTCAGATCATCTCAGTCCTGACTGCAGGGTGTGTGCGTGCTTGGTGTGTGTGTGTGTACTATACTGTAGAGCAGTTGCTCATATGAAACGTTATCTGTGTGTTCCACTGTGTGGGCTGACGGCTGATGAATTAGTAATGATGATGAGATAACACTACTGCATCTCACTATACTGACAGATAGCAGATAGTCTATGATGGGGAAGATACCTGTGTCTCAGACTAGAAAGGGAGTGCTGCAGTTACTCTGTCGCACACACTCATACACAAGAGACACACACCCCCCGTGTGTGTGGGGATGTTTGTTAACAGACTTCCCACTGGGCCCCTGCTCCTTTTTCCACCCCAATTTGTTTGGAACACGGGCCATTGCCATGGAGAAATGCACTGGGTTGCTATGACAGCAGCGTTCTTTTCTCCCTCTTCCCAAAATAAGTCTTTCTTGTTGTGGTCAAACTTTAAATTCTCTTAGAAATGTGAATTCTAATGTGGGGCAATAAAGTCTCATACACACACACACACTTTGCCCGTCTCCTCTATGGCTGTGAACTTGGATCCCAGGCCTACTGGAGGTGCCAGGAGTCTTCTCTCCCACAGTCCCCTCTATTCTACTGGAACAATGCACTTCTCTCTCTCTTTCTCTCTCTTCCTCTCTAGCTCAGCTGACCTCACAATTGAGTCATTGTCAACTGCAGAATTAGTCACTTTTAGAGGATGACCTGGCCTTGTGTCTCTCTGTGGGTTGTCAGCCATTCACTAGATGTGTCTATGTTCTTTGATGTCTTCTTCTACTCATTGTGCTGCTCTGTCTATGCTGTTCAGGAGGAGAGAGAGACAATGCTGTGACCTTGAGCTGAGACTGACGTAATGAGGGTTTAATCTGGGTGTTTATCATTTCTAGTCACGATCGTCCCCATGTTACCCTCATCTTCCTCACCCTCTACCACGCTCCCCCTGTCCCTCCTTCCCCCTCTACCTCCCTGTCCCTCCCTCCCCCTCAACCTCCCTGTCCCTCCCTCCCTCCCCCTCTACCCCCCTTTCTCCCCCTGTCCCTCCTTCCCCCTCTACCTCCCTGTCCCTCCCTCCCCCTCTACCCCCCTCTCTCCCCCTGTCCCTCCCTCCCCCTCAACCTCCCTGTCCCTCCCTCCCCCTCTACCCCCCTCTCTCCCCCTCTACCTCCCTGTCCCCCCCTCAACCTTCCTCTCTCCCTCCCTCCCCTCTACCTCCCTGTCCCACCCTCCCCCTATACTTCCCTCCCCCTCTACCTCCCTGTCCCACCCTCCCCCTATACCACCCTCCCCCCTACCTCCCTGTCCCTTCCTCCCCCTCTACCTCCCTCCCCTTCTACCTCCCTGTCCCTCCCTCCCCTTCTACCTCCCTGTCCCTCCCTCCCCCTTTACTTCCCTGTCCCTCCCTCCCTCACCCTCTACCTCCCTGTCCCTCCCTCCCCCTCTACCTCCCTGTCCCTCCCTCCCCCTCTACCTCCCTGTCCCTCTACCTTCCAGTCCCTCCCTCCCCCTTTACCTCCCTCCCCCTCTACCTCCCTCCCCCTGTTCCTCCCTCCCCCTCTGAGTCAGCGATGAGGTCAGCTTCACTAATGGATCACAGAGCCTGGGCGTTCTCAGTTCATGATGTGGAGGGTTCTGAAGGGTTCAGTGTTTACCAACATACAGCCCTCAGCACTACTGGGAGTGGGTTTGTGTGCATGTGACTGTGCGTTTGAGAGTGTGTGTGTGTGTGTATCCAGTGTAGGCGGATATAGGAGATGGCCAGATAAGTCATTCTGCTTTTCCCATAATCCCCTGGGATCAACTCTGAGTCAGACCCACTCCATATCCTGTCATCCAGCCTTGTGTTCCTGTGGGTTTCTGTTCACGTGTATGTGTGTGAACGTATCTGTGTTCTTGTATGCACAAAATGACTTGTTTGAGTGTGTATGTGTGTCTGCGTGTGTGTGTTATAATGCATGCTATCATGCTGATACGTTATTCCACTGGCGTACATTATACAGTTCTTCAAAGGGAATTCATACTGTTTCATGTTGCGATTTAGAATCCCTTATTGTCACTCTTCCTTTCCTGTGTGTGCGCGTGTGTGCGCGTGTGTGTCAATATCACTTTATATTCAACCTCCCCCACTCCCTTTCTCTTCTCATCTCTCTTTTCCTCCTTCTCTGTCCTTTGTGCCTCTCCTTTCATTTCCTTATCAGATGAGCAATCTCTCTACTGCGCGCGTGTGTGAGTGAGTATGTATGACTGTTTGTACGTCCCCTCCATGTGGAAGTCTGTGTGTACAGTATGTTTGTATTTACCCAGAAGGACCGTTTTTGGTTTAACTTCACCTATTGGTGTTTCAGAGCTTCTGCTTTTTCTCCACCGTCAAACTATGACACTACATCATGTTTTACTAGACATCCTGCTCTCTGTGCTGATACTCTGAGTGGCTTAAAGGCAGTCTAGGCTGCTATGACAGAGCTGTGAATCGCAGGTCCATAGCGTCTCAGTCAGACGAGATCATTACACGCTGTGGAGCAGTGGAGGCTGGTGAGGGGAGGATGGCTTATAATAATGGCTGGAGCGGCACGAATGGATTGGCATCAACCACATGGAAACCATGTGTTTGATGTTGTTGATACCTTTCCACTGCATCCATCACCACGTGCCTGTCCTCCCCAATTAAGGTGCCACCAACTTCCTGTGCTGTGGAGAGATGAGACTGAAAATGTAACAAATTGAAGAATGAAATTCAGCTAGTGTTTTATGTTTTTTTACCTGACAAATATCTCCATTCCTTTCCTTTTTATTGAACTGTTATCCCTCCCTACATTCCTACCTTCACCGTGACTTAGTGGTTAAAGGAGGTCGGTCAGCACCTGGGAGAGAGAGATTGGTCAGTGTTTGAGAGGGGAATACTTTTCTTCATCTTTCCCAAGCCAAAGGAAAAAGTTCAGGGAAGCTCTCCTTTGTGCGTGAGGTTCAATTCCAGTCTATTCAGAAAGTTAACCACATTCCAATTCTATATTTTCCTCATTAAAAAGCATTGAAGAATATTGGAATTGGAAGTTCTGTGCACTTCCTGAATTGACCCCAACTCTGACACACACACACACACACACACACACACACACACACACACACACACACACACACACACACACACACACACACACACACACACACACACACACACACACACACACACACACACTCTATTGAGCTTGTACAGATGCTGTACACCTCTGGATTGTGTGTGTTGTCTTGTGTTTATGTGTAATTGTATTCCTTCTGCTGACTTTATTTCAGTGGGTTGGACAGACAGTGGTTTTGGATCAGGGTCAATTCTCCAGTTTTACCTTGACTGTGAGGGAACAGAACTTCCTCTGTCCTCAGTCTCCTTGTCAGTCATACGCACAGACACAAAAACATACACTGACATGCCAATTCAAATATGTGGTCCTGATACTGTATGCATTCAATTTCACCCACGTACTGTACTGTAGGCCTGCTCTCTCATACACACATGCTAGGTTTATATGAATGGAGCAATAGAGTTTGGTAGCTTATTCAGCTTTTTAAGAGGGCAAAGTCAAGGACTGTGTGAAGTAACAAACACTGGACGCAGTCACTCACTCACACACACTCACTCACTCACTCACTCACTCACTCACTCACTCACTCACTCACTCACTCACTCACTCACTCACTCACTCACTCACTCACTCACACCAACACTGAGGTGTTGCTTTCCAAACTGTCCCAGGAGCAGCAGCTGTCCTCACATTAGAGTGTGAGAGCAGAAAAAACACCAGTGTGTGCCCTCTCTCCCTCTCTGTCTCTCACTCTCGCTCTCTCTCTGTCTCTCTGTCTGTCTCGCTCTGTCTCTGTCTCTGTCTCTGTCTCTCTCCCTCTCTCTCTCTCTGTCTCTCCTTCTCTCTCTGTCTCTCTCTGTCTATCTGTCTCTCTCTCTGACCGCCCTGCCCAGAGGATTGAAGGGAGGGTCCACCGTCCATTGTACTCTGGAAAGCTCTGTGTGGCAGGGTTAGCTTCGGTTCTGAGGGAGGCTAGGTTACACGTGAACCAGCGTATACTGACCCACTAGCTAGGTGTGTGGTAGAGGGGGAGAGAGAGAGAGGGAGTGAGAGAGAGAGACAGAGGGAGGGAGGGAGGGATGGAAAGATGAGGGAAGCACTGGAGAACACAGACTGTGCTGGAATGGATGACGTCATCTGTCCAGCCTCTTGCCCTTTACCTCACTGATGACTACAAACTCAAAGAGGTAAAGTACGTGGAAGTAATGTTGTCTGTGGTTATCGATCTTTCTGGTATTGTAGTACTGCATGTTTTACCAGTGTAACGGCACTCATATAAACAGTGTGTGTGAAGTGAACAGAAGGGTCTCTTGCTGACTGAAAAAATGCTCTTAGTTTCCTTCCTGAGTTTGTGAGTTTGACCCCTCCACACACACACTCTACGGTCAAGGCATCAGTGTGCTGGGACACTGGTATGGTGTTGGTGTGTGATGTAATGTGAGGATTGTGGATGACATAATGTGGACGTAGTGGAGACACTGTAATGCGTAGGTTATGTGGGGTGTAATGTGGTCTTAGTATGTGATGTAATGCTGTGATAGTGGTATTGGTTCTCATACTGCAGAACTCTCTAACTCACTATGGGTTCATTCCTGGTAATGCTGCCAGTCTCTCTGAAGAGGCAGTTTTGCCCTTTTAAGTCTTGGCTCTCAGATTCCTGTAGCTTCGTGTTGAGGCGTGCTCTCATTGTACTCGCAGGTCAAACACACACACGTGACTCTCAGGGTTATTGTCCTGGCCAAATCCACTCCACCAAACACCCCCTTCAATACCCCTCCCCTCTCATCTCTCTCACCTTCTCTCTCTCCATTCCCCTGATACGCTCCCTCCTCCTCCCTCTCCCCCCTCCTTCCTCTCCCTCCTCCCTCTCTCCTGCTGCGTTCTGTTCCGACTGACAGGGCCAGCTTGACGTGACCTGTGTTTGAACTGTACCAGGGTTCAGAGGCCAAGTCCCCTATCAGGAGAGGAATGCATAAACCAGCAGGTCTCACATCTCAGATAGCAGACACGGAGAGGTTACAGGGACACACACAGACATGCACATACACACACACACACACCATTGTGACCTAAGATATCTGGAGGGTTATTATTGGGTGAAATGTAGATACGCAAGGTCTCTTGTAAGTCCACCGGACAAAAACGTGAATGAAGGTTTGATTAAAAACAAGGGTTTCCCTAAGAACTGTGCACTGCAAAAGAGTGTTTTGAAGTAACTAAGGACCATAAAGTTTAAGAACACACTCACACACATTCTCAGTGGACATACTGACCTGATTTGTGTGTTTATGTGTGAGGTCAGCGCTCACGCCTGGGAAACTCCTCATAGTGAATCCTCTGTGCTGACTCTGAGCCAACAACCCTGCCACGCTGACTGAACCTGCATTACACAAACTGGCATACTCTTTCACTCAGTCACACCAGCAACTGTACTTTTGCAGCATTTGCTTCTTTTCTGTCCAACACTCACACACACATACACACACGCTCCCTCACACCCTCGTGCTCACGGGACCTGGCATGTGTGGGTGAACAGGCGGTGCCTGTCTCAGACTGGGGTGCGAGGCCAATAGTAAGCCCTCCTCTTCTCCAGTGAAAGGCCTCCATTGTCCAGAGTGAGGGAGCGCTGTGGCGGAAGAATGAAGGAAAGCAGGAAAGACGGAAAGGAGAGGATGGTAGAGACGGAGGGGAGAGCAGGGGAGGAGAAGGAGAGGATGGTAGAGACGGAGGGGAGAGCAGGGGAGGAGAAGGAGAGGATGGTAGAGACGGAGGGGAGAGCAGGGGAGGAGAAGGAGAGGATGGTAGAGACGGAGGGGAGAGCAGGGGAGGAGAAGGAGAGGATGGTAGAGACGGAGGGGAGGAGAAGGAGAGGATGGTAGAGACGGAGGGGAGAGCAGGGGAGGAGAAGAACATGTCTATCAATGAGGGTTTTCACAAGAGAAAATTGCTTCTCAAATTTAAGGAAAAACACAATTTAGCACAGTGGTGTTCCTCAACATCTAATTTAGGAGCTGCAGCACATTTCACACACACACACACACAATGTCAAACACTTCGGAGGGAAGGCTTTGCACACAAGTCATTTTGGTAACAACACAGACCATTGCAGGGAATGTTTGTTTGACGGAGAAGGAGAGGAATGCTCTGTGGCAAACCTTAAATGACTGAGAGGAAAGGAGAGAGGTTAAAGTGAGAGAGATGGGTCCATTTGCTACCCCCACGGTCACAGACATCTGTGGCGTACTCGCCACCTCTTTGAGGGGTTTATGATGCTGCCCATGATGATATCTGAACCCGTTCTCTCTCACGCCTCCGTCCATCAGCGATGACGTAGTTAGCTGGTTAGTTAGGGGGCTTAACGTGAAGGAAGGTGGTCCTGTTGGAAGGCAGGTGTGACGTGTTGAGGGGTTCTACTGTGGTAGATGTGTTAGGGAGAGGATCGTGCTTGTGTTGTTCTGCCAAAAGGGGTCTGCTTGCTTCCCATCTCAAACAGTTCAGAACAGTTCGTGAATATATTATGACAACATTTTGTAACGTTTTTTTGTAACGTTTTGGTCTTCGGCAAGGTTTTTTTGAGGCTGTTCGTGCAGTCCGGAGGCTGGAGGCAATCTGAAGTTCTACGCCCCTTCGTCGGTGATTGGTCAACAGTAGGGATTCTTCAATTAAGTGTTTGTTGTCATTCAACGATAGATGACTCATTTTCATGATTTAAATTTTTTTAAATTATGATTGTAGGAATGTAGGCTTTCCCTATGCGAACACATACAAACACACACACTCACACCAAACCCCCACATTACAACCTGACATTCCAATACAAATACCACCTACCACCTAACATAAGTATCCCCACCACCCATGAGGCTAACACTACAATGGCTACTGTCACTAACACCTCTCTGTTGTAACACAAGAGCCAATGTCTGTTATTATGGCAATTACAGCAACTCAGGAGCGCCTCCACTCAGCAATGACACCTGCTGGTCAGACAGGGAACAGCAGCCACTCAGTGTTATAACATGACACTGTCCTGTCCAGGGAGTTAGAAGGGGTTTGTGTGTGCATGTGTGCTTATTTGCTGTCAAACAGACTGTGATTGTTAGTGTCTGAGGAGTGGTAAAGTGATGCTGTTAAGTGTCCTCATCTTGCCTCCCCCAGTACCCCTCGTCACACTCTCTTTCTCTCACTCAGTCACACACACACACAAGCATACAAATGCCATGCTGTGCCAAGCCCCCTCTTGTGGGTGCCAACAGAAGCTTTATTTCCTGGGCTGTCTGGTGTGGAGAAGGATTATGGTAATGTAGCCATGGGAGGGAGGGAGGGAGGGAGGGAGGGAGGGAGGGAGGGAGGGAGGGAGGGAGGGAGGGAGGGAGGGAGGGAGGGAGGGAGGGAGAGAGAGAGAGAAGGCCTGTGAGATCAAGAAATGGAAGAGAGATAGAGGTAAGGAGAAAGAGAACCCATATTTATGCTTATTTATTTTCCCTTTAGTACTTTAACCATTTGTACATCGTTACAACACTGTATATATACGTAATATGATATTTATTATTTTGGAACTTCTGTGAGTGTAATGTTTACTGTTCATTTTTATTCTTTATTTCACTTTTGTATATTATCTACTTCACTTGCTTTGGCTGTGTTAACATATGTTTCCCATGCCAATAAAGCCCCTTGAATTGAATTGAATTGAAATGGAGAGAGGTTGAGGACAGAGTTAAAGAGTGGGATAACACTCAAGGCTTCTACCATCTTCGCCGTTGCTCTCATTCCCCTCACCTCCTTCCCTCTCTCCTCCAAAGCCTCCTCTAAAAGCTCCCCTCTCCACCTCTTTAAACCTCTCCCCTCCCCCCTCTCTCCTGTTTTCTGAAAGGCCTGCTCTTTGTGTGTGTGTGTGTGTGTGTGTGTGTTTGTGTGTGTGTGTGTGTGTGTGTGTGTGTGTGTGTGTGTGTGTGTGTGTGTGTGTGGGTGTGGGTGTGGGTGTGTGTGTGTGTGTGTGTGTGTGTGTGTGTGTGAGCGCTGAAAGGGTTTTTTCTTCCTCCCTCAGGGCCTTTAGAGAGGGTCAATATTTCCCCCCAGACACTCCTCATCCTCGAGGAGTCCCAGCCCCTCGGCACCAACACACAGATACTGCACTGTATCTGACTCTGGTACCCATTTGACTTCCCAGCACCACCTGTAACAACAACAGTCCTGTACACACACACACACACACCTTTGGCCTTGAACAGTCTAAACTCCCACTGTGTTGTCTGTCTGCTGATAGGCCTGGTTACTGTGGCTGAAAACCCAGCCCAAGGAGTGTAAGAGAAGGCCTGTCTCTACACAATTCTCTACACACTTTTTCTCAGGCGTGTGCTCAGCGGGGTGCAGGGTGCCATTCGCAGGCGACTGGTGGCACCTTAATTGGGGAGGACGGGTCATAGTAATGGCTGGAACGGAATCAATGGAATATATCAGAGGGTAGTGCGAACGGCCCAGTACATCACTGGGGCCAAGCTTCCTGCCATCCAGGACCTCTATACCAGGCGGTGTCAGAGGACAGCCCTGAAAATTGTCATAGACTCCAGCCATCCTAGTCATAGACTGTTCTCTCTGCTACCACACGGCAAGCTGTACCGGAGCGCCAAGTCTAGGTCCAAGAGGCTTCTAAACAGTTTCTACCCCCAAGTCATAAGACTCCTGAACTTCTAGTCAAATGGCTACCCAGACTATTCACATTGCGCCCCCCCCCCCCCCCCCCCCCCCTCTCCACACCACTACCACTCTCCAGACTGAAGAAATGGCATCAGTTTTACGGGCGCCTAACCAATTGTGCTATTACGTGGGGGTTTTACGCATCATTTGTAACTTATTTTGTACATAATATTTCTGCCACCGTATCTTACGGCAAAAAAGAGCTTCTGGATATCAGGACAGCGATCACTCACCTCGGATTAGACAAATATTTTTTCTTCAACAAGCAGGAAGCACAGGATGTACTTCAGACACCCGACAAGGCCAACATCCCCGTCATTGGCAAGAGGAAGAGATGCAGGTACAGAGGGCACAGAGCGGGGTGCCTCGTAAGGATCCACAGAAGGCGAGTGGGAAAGCTGCCTTTGCCGTCAATATTACTTGCCAACGTGCAATCATTGGACAATAAATTAGACGAGGTACGATCACGAATATCCTACCAACGGGACATCAAAAACTGTAATATCTTATGTTTCACGGAATCGTGGCTGAATGCTACATGGATATTCAGCTAGCGGGATATACGCTGCACCGGCAAGATAGAACAGCACAACAGCTGGTACACGAAATCTAAGGAAGTCTCTAGATTTTGCTTGCCTGAAGTAGAGTATCTTATGATAAACTGCAGACCACAATATTTGCCAAGAGAGTTTTCAGCTATACTTTTCGTGGCTGTTTTTTTACCAACACAGACAGATGCTGGCACTAAGACCGCACTCAGTCAGCTGTATAAGGAAATAAGCAAACAGGAAACCGCTCACCCAGAGGAGGTGCTCCTAGTGGCCGGAGACTTTAATGCAGGGAAACTTAAATCAGTTCTGCCTAATTCTTCCGATGGCATTGAGGAGTACACCACATCAGTCACTGGCTTTATCAATAAGTGCATCGAGGACGTCGTCCCCACAGTGACTGTACGTACATACCCCAACCAGAAGCCATGGATTACAGGCAACATTCGCACTGAGCTGAAGGGTAGAGCTGCCGCTTTCAAGGTGCGGGACTCTAACCTGGAAGCTTATAAGAAATCCTGCTATGCCCTGCGACGAACCATCAAACAGGCAAAGCGTCAATACAGGGCTAAGATTGAATCATCCTACACCGGCTCCGACGCTCGTCTTATGTGGCAGGGCTTGCAAACTATTACAGACTACAAAGGGAAGCACAGCCGCGAGCTGCCCAGTGACACGAGCCTACCAGACGAGATAAATCACTTCTATGCTCGCTTCGAGGCAAGCAACACTGAGACATGCATGAGAGCATCAGCTGTTCCGGATGACTGTGTGATCACGCTCTCCGTAGCCGACGTGAGTAAGACCTTTAAACAGGTCAACATTCACAAGGCCGCGGGGCCAGACAGATTACCAGGATGTGTGCTCCGGGCATGTGCTGACCAACTGGCAGGTGTCTTCACTGACATTTTCAACATGTCTCTGATTGAGTCTGTAATACCAACATGTTTCAAGCAGACCACCATAGTCCCTGTGCCCAAGAACACTAAGTCAACCTGCCTAAATGACTACAGAAACAGCTACTCTTTGTTTATCATATATGCATAGTCACTTTAACCATACCTACATGTACATACTACCTGAATCAGCCAGACTAACCGGTGCCTGTCTGTAGCCTCGCTACTGCTATAGCCTCGCTACTGTATATAGCCTCGCTACTGTATATAGCCTCGCTACTGTTATTTTTCACTGTCTTTTTTACTGTTGTTTTTATTTATGTTGTTTTTATTTCTTTACTTATCTATTGTTCACCTAATACCTTTTTTTTACTTAGAAATTGCACTGTTGGTTAGAGCCTGTAAGTAAACATTTCACTGTAAGGTCTACTACACCTGTTGTATTCGGAGCACGTGACAAATAACCTTTGATTTGATTTGTTGTCATCTATGCATAATCACTTTAATAACTCTACCTACATGTACATACTACCTCAACTAATCGGAGCCCCCGCGCATTTACTCTGTACCGGCACCCCCCTGTATATGTTGTTATTTTTTATTGCTCCTCTTTAATTACTTGTTACTTTTATCTCTTATTCTTATCCATATGTTTTGAAACTGCACTGTCGGTTAGGGGCTCATAAGTAAGCATTTCACTGTAAGGTCCTGTTGTATTCGGCGCATGTGACTAATACAATTTGATTTGATTTGAACACATGGTTTCCATGTGTTTGACACCAATCTATTCACTTCATTCCAGCCATATGAGCCGTCCTCCCCTCACCAGCCTCCTGTGGTCCCATTAGCACATATGAGTGTTCCTCCGGGTGTGAGTGTGTTAAGTGCTGCCAAGGCTGTCTGGGTCAAAGGTGGGAATTCCTACTGGAAAACAGGCCAAGAAGGCAGGCATGCTTATAGTGCTATTAGACAGGGATGCTCTGTGGTTTAGGGAGGTGTGTGTTTGACTGCATGAGTGGAGAGAGTGACTGGTGAAATTGTGTTGGACTATCTTTCTCACATACATCTGCACCACCTAGTGGTGAATATTATAACAATATTGGTGTCTAGAGCTGACCACATGTTTTACAGCCTGTCAGTTTCCCTCCTCACAACATGGTTACTGCTAAACTCATGGGGAAGTCTTCAGTCCTATTATCAGCCTCCTTAACCCTCTCCTCTCCCCTCCAGGCCCAAAAGAATGAGAGGGAGTCCATCCGGCAGAAGCTGGCCCTGGGTAGTTTCTTTGACGATGGGCCGGGTATCTATACCAGCTGCAGCAAGAGTGGCAAGCCCAGTCTGTCCTCACGGTAAGAGACATCATGTGACCTCTATCATAAGCTGTACGTCAATCCCACAACGTCAACAATACACACAGACACAAGCATGTACACAAACACAGAAGCACACACATACACACTACTACCCTATGTACATAGACATGGAATCACTGGTCACTTTAATAATGGAACACTAGTCACTTTAATAATGTTTACACAGTTTTGCTATTTTCATATGTACAGTATATACTGTATTCTACTGTATTTTAGTCAATGTCACTCCGATATTGCTCGTCCTAATATTTATATATTTCTTAATTCCATTCTTTTACATTTAGATGTGTATTGTTGTGAATTGTTAGATACTACTGCACTGTTGGAGCTAGGAACACAAGCATTTCGCTACACCCGCAATAACATCTGCTAAATATGTGTATGTGACCAATAAAATGTGATTTGATTTGACACACAGTGCTGGCATACTTACCATATAACCGTGTAACCGACAGTTAATGATGAAGGCTGTCATGAAATGACATAACCATTATATCCATTTAAAAACTAACAGCTGCCTGAAGACGGGACGGCCGGGCATTCGTGTGGTTGAGTACGTTTCTGCCGTAACATGGACTCTTAACAACGTTAAGTTTCTTGCTGAAACAAGTAAATTAGTCTTCGGTAGACTAGGCAACGCCCCCCACAATGCAGCAGCAGCACACGTAGAAATAGAATGAATAGAACGGGCTTGGATCCTCTCACCTTGACTGGTAAACTCATGGGTACACTCGCAATGGCTGCCTGTTATTGTGATGCAATACTTTCCATGGTAATGTAGAATGTTCCTTCAAATGATGCTATCTGATGTGGCTCATACAATTGAAAAAAAAATTGGTAATGTCAATAGAGTTGAATCAACAAATCACAGCACATATTTTATTTATTTCCTGCTTTGCTCCTATGGTTACACTCACAATGGCCGCCAGTTCAGCCATTATGCCATCATTGACTACATCATTGACTACATCATTGACTACATCATTGAATATTCATTATATTTCTATGGCAGCACACAGAGCAGAGTAGAGGAGAAAATGTGCGGACACATTTTCTGGGGCCATTTGAACGGTTATTACGATGACCGCGGTCATTTGGCTGGCCAATTACGTCATCCAAAATTCCATGACAGCCACAGCTCTACCCACACGCACACATACAGACACAGATCAGTTTCACCCTCAGTCCCAGTCCCTGTTCTTGAGAAGCAATGACATCGCTCTCTTTATGCCTGTGGGCACTGTCAATGGAGTGAAATTGCAGGTTACTGGACATTACTCTGACAGAGTCAGATTTGACCTTTTCTTAATGCCTGTAACTATGTCTATCTCCTGGAACTCTGTAGGGCCATCTCCCCAACACAAACAGACTCCTGCTCTCTCCCTCTGAAACCACTGTTCACTGTTGAGAGTAAGGGACATTTCCTCTCTCTTTCTCTGCATCCCGGCACTGTGGATTTCACTTCCCAAAATGCACTCCTACACACACCATCAACCTTTCTGTTAGCAGCCTTCCATGATACACACACATACAGTCATACACACAAAGACACTCGCACAGTTCATTCATCTGAAACTATGATATATGCATATCAGAATTCTCACTAAAGCAACTCTTATGGGGTGCACTCACTGATGGATAAGTTAGGTACTTCCATGAACTGCTTAACTAATTCCAAGGATAATTTTGATGCTCCTTCCTCTGAAACTACCAATCGATTACTCTGGTCTGGTTAAATCTGGACTGATTGGATCCAGGCTGTTTAATCGATCAGGTTCTCTCTACATGTGTTTGTAATTACTGCTTGAAAGAAGCCGATTATTGATCCAGAGTGGTTTGATCCAGATCTTACAGGACTCAGGTCTTCTGAGGTCTAGAGAGCCGTCGGAGTCTAGCTGATTGGATCGAACCCAAGTTAGAGCAAGAGAGGGAGGAACAGAGTAGACACAGACATACTTATTAATGCTATGGAAGGCTAGCCACTATTACAGTTCTATCACAGACACACTGAGACATCGGCGGAGAGTTAGAGGAGGGTTTGGCCTGAGTGGAAAACTAGATGGGACTGTTATTGAGTTTCTTTCTCACCAGCGGTGCCTAGGTGCATGTTATCTGGGTCAATAAAACCCTACAAGCAATTATTGCTGAGCGAACTTTCCTTAACCCATAGAACTTTCCCCCCTCCGTTAGCCCATAGTAATGACGCATCCTCTCCCTCCTCTTTCTCCCCCTCTCTCTTCCTCCTCTTCCTCCCCCTCTCTCTTCCTCCTCTTCCTCCCCCTCTCTCTTCCCTCTTTCCTTCTCTCTCTAGGCTGCAGAGTGGGATGAACCTGCAGATCTGTTTTGTCAACGACAGCGGCAGCGACAAGGACAGCGATGCAGACGACAGCAAGACAGAGACCAGTCTGGACACACCGCTGTCCCCCATGGTACAGACCGACCACACACACACACACACACACACACACACACACACACACACACACACACACACACACATTTAGAAGAAATACGCATTCTTAGAGAGAGAGAGATATCTACTGGGTGACTCATATAGGTAACCCTCAGTGAGACTGTCTGAGAGTAAGAGAGAAAGGGACAGATTCGGTATGAATCAGAGCGATAGCCCTGGGTTAGCGTGTGGGGGAGAGTGAATGGCCATGCTCACGTTTTCTGTCCCGTTAATCAATACACCGGCAGCAAATGAGGGTTGAATATGAACACGCTCTCTGAAGGACATGGATGAGTGGCCACTCGGCCTGTCTGACAGACACGGGCACGGTTAATAGAGGGAGGGAGGGAGCGAGGGAGAGAGAGAGGGAGATAATCCCAGTATTTATAACCATCTGTTATAGCTCTGAGCTGTTTCCCTGTCTGACCTCTGTGTTCAATTAATGACCTATCAATGACTACACTAGAAGAACGAAGAGCCAATGGGAATATACCACTAACTTTTCCTTATTTCCACTTTCCCCACGTCCTTGTTCCCCAGTCGAAGCAAAGTTCGTCCTACTCTGACCGGGACACTACGGAGGAAGACAGTGAGTCTCTGGAGGACATGGACTTCCTGAGCAGACAGAAGAAGTTGCAGGCCGAGGCTAAGCTAGCCCTGGCGATGGCCAAACCCATGGCCAAGATGCAGGTGGAGGTGGAAAAACAGAACCGCAAAAAGTCCCCTGTGGCAGACCTGGTCAGTACCGTCGCTATAGGCAACGGGCCTGTAACCTCAGCCTCTAGTCAGTGTTTCTAACCCCAGGTCTTTTCAGAGCAAACCATCCACACTGGTCTTCTTTAACATTGTGATGATGTCACAGAGTAGACACCACCCCCTCCTTCTCCACCCCATTGGCAGCCATAGTCATGATTATTTTAACATTCTCATCTGCATCAGTGCCCCCCAAGCACACACACAGAGATACAGTGGCTTGCAAAAGTATTCACCCCCCTTGGCATTTTTCCTATTTTGTTGCCTCACAACCTAGAATTAAAATTTATTTTTGGGGGGTTTGTATCATTTGATTTACACAACATGCCGACCACTTTGAAGATGGAAAATATTTTTAATTGTGAAACAAACAAGAAATAAGGCAAAAAAATTAAAACTTGAGCATGCATAACTATTCACCCCCCAAAGTCAATACTTTGTAGAGACACCTTTTGCAGCAATTACAGCTGCCTGTCTCTTGGGGTATGTCTCTATAAGCTTTGCACATCTAGCCACTGGGATTGTTGTCCATTCTTCACGGCAATTTTAGTCTCATCTGACCAGACCATTTTCCATATGTTTGGGGAGTCTCCCACATGCTTTTTGGCAAACACCAAACGTGTTTGCTTATTTTTTTCTATAAGCAAAGGCTTTTTTTTGGCCACTATTCCGTAAAGCCCAGCTCTGTGGAGTGTACGGCTTAAAGTGGTCCTATGGACAGATACTCCAATCTCCCCTGTGGAGCTTTGCAGCTCCTTCAGGGTTATCTTTGTTGCCTCTCTGATTTAATGCCCTCCTTGCCTGGTCCGTGAGTTTTGGTGGGCGGCCCTCTCTTGGCAGGTTTGTTGTGGTGCCATATTCTTTCCATTTTTTAATAATGGATTTAATGGTGCTCCGTGGGATGTTCAAAGTTTCAGATATTTTTTTATAACCCAACCCTGATCTGTACTTCTCCACAACTTTGTCCCTGACCTGTCTGGAGAGCTCCTTGGTCTTCGTGGTGTCAATTGCTTGGTGGTGCCCCTTGCTTAGTGGTGTTGCAGACTCTGGGGCCTTTCAGAACAAGTGTATATATACTGAGATCAACACAGGTGGACTTTATTTAACTAATTATGTGACATCTGAAGGTAATTGGTTGCACCAGACCTTATTTAGGGGCTTCATAGCAGAGGGGGTGAATACATATGCACGCACCACTTTGCAAGATATATATTTTTTAGAATTTTTTGAAACAAGTAATTTTTTTCATTTCACCAATTTTGACTATTTTGTGTATGTCCATTACATGAAATCCAAATAAAAATCAATTTAAATTACAGGTTTTAATGCAACAAAATAGGAAAAACACCAAGGGGGATGAATACTTTTGCAAGGCACCCTACACACACACACACACCAATATTTCCACCTGGGCAGAAGATGTTACTTATTCAGTAAAGAGGGGGTGGTTGGGTTCGGGCAATCTATTATTCATATCCCATAATGCACTGGGTGACGTGTTTGGGGATGTAGTCGTGCCCAGCAGTCAGAAGAGATGAGTTTCACATCTGAGGCCCTGTCGCTAAGCTAACACACTGGTGTACTAAACACAAGGGCAGATGAGGCCCTGTCGCTAAGCTAACACACTGCTGTACTGAACACAGGGGCAGATCTAAGGCCCTGTCGCTAAACTAACACACTGCTATACTGAACACAGGGGCAGATCTGAGGCCCTGTCGCTAAACTAACACACTGCTATACTGAACACAGGGGCAGATCTGAGGCCCTGTCGCTAAGCTAACACACTGCTGCACTGAACACAGGGGCAGATCTGAGGCCCTGTCGCTATGCTAACACACTGCTGTACTGAACACAGGGGCAGATCTGAGGCCCTGTCGCTAAACTAACACACTGCTGTACTGAACACAGGGGCAGATCTAAGGCCCTGTCGCTAAACTAACACACTGCTATACTGAACACAGGGGCAGATCTGAGGCCCTGTCGCTAAACTAACACACTGCTATACTGAACACAGGGGCAGATCTGAGGCCCTGTCGCTAAGCTAACACACTGCTGTACTGAACACAGGGGCAGATCTGAGGCCCTGTCGCTAAGCTAACACACTGCTGCACTGAACACAGGGGCAGATCTGAGGCCCTGTCGCTATGCTAACACACTGCTATACTGAACACAGGGGCAGATCTGAGGCCCTGTCGCTATGCTAACACACTGCTGTACTGAACACAGGGGCAGATCTGAGGCCCTGTCGCTAAACTAACACACTGCTATACTGAACACAGGGGCAGATCTGAGGCCCTGTCGCTAAGCTAACACACTGCTATACTGAACACAGGGGCAGCAACATGCTCAGATAGCATTAGCTTCAGAGCTACTTACGGTACACTATACCTCTTTAGCATAAAGTGGAAAGACTCACACCTGCTCATTATTATAGGGATGTGCATTTCCTGGGTACAAGTTCTCAATACATTATTTATAGAAATATGTGAACCTTTTCCAGTTGATTTCAGCCCTACCAAACATATATAGTCAGAGTGCAGGCTGGCACCAGACCAGCGGCCGTGTGTTTGAGTGTCAGGGGCTCTTAAGTAAGCCACTAATGACAAGA
This sequence comes from Salvelinus namaycush, assembly GCF_016432855.1. Classification (NCBI taxonomy): domain Eukaryota; kingdom Metazoa; phylum Chordata; class Actinopteri; order Salmoniformes; family Salmonidae; genus Salvelinus; species Salvelinus namaycush. The sequence goes on along the minus strand of NC_052340.1, from coordinate 16,666,836 downwards.
GAAATGAGGGGAATGTGTGTGAGGAGATGTGGTTTTACACCATTTACCACGCTTGAATCCACTAAAGCCATGTGGCCTTACAAAGAATTTACACAACAATTCACACAACACTCCCACCAAGAATTTTTCCCCATTCATATCATGCCTAATCTAAGAGAATACTGATATGATGAAATACTTCGGTATTGTTGTTGGCGGTATCCTTATTCATATTGCCACTAACCTCAGTAGCCAAGACTCATCGAGAAACCAATCCAGTAATATAACTGAGGGAGGAAACTCCACCTCGGACAAACACAATGAGGCCAAGCACATATCATGACCAAAACACTACCACTCGCGGTGGCCGGCTCTCCCTGCATCTCCGCATCTCTCACTCTCTATCTCTCTCGCTCTCTTTTCTCACACCGCTGTCTCTCTCTGTGTGTCACTGACTTACGTGCTCCCTCTACGAACTGAAACGGTGGCCTATGACAGAGGGGAAACATGGCCACCAGTGCAGTTGCATGGGTTCCAATGTGAAAGTGAAAGAGGAGAGAGAAACTGTGACAGGAAGAACCAGCTGAGCGATCACGCACACTCACAAGTCATACAGAAAAAGTGCAATGAAAGGAGCACATATTTATAATGAGTATGAATTCGGAGGGCAGAAATGATTAAATATGAAAGCATTAGACCTCTCACTAAAAGCTTCAATCATACAAAAGTTATACTTAGATCCCAACTGGTTCTCTATCAGATTAGTAAGAATGTCTCACCCCATGTTGAAGAATGTTCGTTTTCCCTTTATTCAGATTACAACCTCTCACTTTCAATAATTTGAAAATGAAATAATCTACAAAATATCACTATTTTTTAAATAAGCCATAGAAAGTTGATTGCAATTTCAGTTTAATCCACCAGAAAAGACAGAACAAATATTACAGCAAATATTATGGTTAAACTGAAATATAATAATTGATTAAAAAACATTTTTTATGATAAAACATTTTTTAAAGTATAATCTTTGTAAATTATATCATAAATAGGACTGGTGGAGTTATGTCACACATGCAGCTAACAAAAATATATGGAAATGTCTGCTAACAAAAATTACAACCAACTAATTGCAGCATTACCACAAAAATGGAAGAGGAAGGTGGAAAAAGGAAAAATTCTGATAAAAAAAAGTATACCAATTTAATTTCAGGGCCAAAAAATGTACAGCTGTGCCATATAAATTGCAAAATAGTTGGGAAGAGATTTTCGATATACCGATTCCCTGACACATGGTTTATGAACTGAACAAAATGATGCCGGATTCAAAACTTATAATTGTTTTATTTAAATTATTATACAAAATTATTGCAACCAATAGTCGGAAATTTACATACACTTAGGTTTGAGTCATTAAAACCACTCCACAAATGTCTTGTTAACAAACTATAGTTTTGGCAAGTCAGTTAGGGCATCTACTTTGTGCATGACACAACAAATTTTTCCAACAATTGTTTACAGACAGATTATTTCACTTATCACAATTCCAGTGGGTCAGAAGTTTACATACACTAAGTCGACTGTGCCTTTAAACAGCTTGGAAAATTCCAGAAAATGATGTCATGGCTTTAGAAGCTTCTGATAGGCTAATTGACATCATTTGAGTCAATTGAAGGTGTACCTGTGGATGTATTTCAAGGCCTACCTTCAAACTCAGTGCCTCTTTGCTTGACATGGGAAAATCAAAAGAAATCAGTCAAAAAACATGTTGTAGACCTCCACAAGTCTGGTTCATCCTTGGGAGCAATTTCCAAACGCCTGAAGGTACCACGTTCATCTGTACAAACAATAGTACGCAAGTATTAACACCATGGGACCACGCAGCCGTCATACTGCTCAGGAAGGAGACGCGTTCTGTCTCCTATAGATGAACGTACTTTGGTGCAAAAAGTGCAAATCAATCCCAGAAGGATTGTCCCGGAAGGACAATTATGTGGATATATTGAAGCAACATCTCAAGACATCAGTCAGGAAGTTAAAGCTTGGTCGCAAATGGGTCTTCCAAATGGACAATGACCCCAAGCATACTTCCAAAGTTGTGGCAAAATGGCTTAAGGACAACAAAGTCAAGACATTGGAGTGGCCATCACAAAGCCCTGACCTCAATCCCATAGAAGATTTGTGGGGAGAACTGAAAAGGTGTGTGCGATCAAGGAGGCCTACAAACCTGACTCAGTTACACCAGCTCTGTCAGGAGGAATGGGCCAAAATTCACCCAACTTGTGGAAGGCTTCCTGAAATGTTTGACCCAAGTAAAAAAAAAAATTAAAGGCAACGTTACCAAATACTAATTGAGCGTATGTAAACTTCTGACCCACTGGGAATGTGATTAAAGAAATAAAAGCTGAAATAAATCATTCTCTCTACTATTATTCTGACATTTCACATTCTTAAAATAAAGTGGTGATCCTAACTGACCTAAGACAGGGAATTTTTACTAAGATTAAATGTCAGGAATTGTGAAAAACTGAGTTTAAATGTATTTGGCTAAGGTGTATTTAAACTTCCGACTTCAACTGTATATACTGTATATATTTATCACAGCTCTGCAGATTTTGCTGTGAAGAGACAGAATCATTAGATCACTTGTTTTGGTACTGTCCATATGTAGCTTGTTTCTGGTCACAGGTTCAGGAATGGCTGAAGAATTGCAACATTTACCTGGAGCTAACTCTGCAAATAGCACTGCTGGGTGATTTGAAAAGTCATAGTCAATCGATCAATAATATAATAATACTTTTAGCAAAAACATTTATCTTTACTTTACAATCTGTAGAAACTATGAGAATAGAAAGGTTCAGAGCTGTTGTGAAACAGCACAGTTAAAAATGTATGGCAAATAGAAATCAAAACTGATGGTCTTCAGAGATGGATGGGAGAGGTTGAGGGTAGCTGAAGGATGGGATTAAAAACAAATGAAAGATAACTATTGTAAAATACATTGTGTCTGTAAAATGTATATAGTATGTATAAGCTGGAAATAGACGCCTAAGTGTTGTTGTCCATTAGTTTACTCCAATAAGGGGAGGGGTGGCAGGGTTAAGGGAAAATAATAAAGATAAATATATTTAAAATATATATATATATGAGGGATTGGAAATGACGCAGACAATTACATTGGTGGAAGCTACAATCTATCTGCAATATTAAATTTGATCTACCCCCTAAAAAAATTATATATATAAAAAAAGGAACACGTTTTCTCACCCGGAGACACTTCCTTAAAATGAAGAATGTCAGACCGAGAGAGAGGATGTATTTGAAGGAGATGCACACAGATAGAAATAACTTGAACAAGGGATCGAGGGAAATTCTCATACCCAGCGAGCCTGATGAAAATGATGCTTTGTGATTCACCTTGGTTACTCTCTAGGGTTAATGTCAAACCTGCCACTATGGAACCCAACAAGGTGTGGTGAGTGACATACAGAGAGAGAGAGAGAGAGAGAGAGAAGGGGAGAGGTGGATGAGAGGAAGTGGAGCTGAAAATCTTGAAGGAAACACAAATGACATCACCACAGTAAAAGGCTGTGTGTTGATTTGACAAGAACAAACAGTCAGAGAATTCAGGAAGACAAAGAGAGAGCGTAGAGTGTGTTGCTTACTGCCAGGAGCATAGCCGCGGGAAGTAGTTTGGGGGTGTGTGTGCTGCAATTTGATGCTGAAAAAAATGCTTTGCCCACAATACAGGCGGCTATATCTGTCCGCTAATACAGGACTAGTAAAGGCCCAGTGCACTACTTTTTCACAACAACAACAAAAAATATTCTGATTATTCAGTGGGTAATGCAGCACCCTCAGCACCCCTACTTCCCGTGGCTATGGCCAGGAGGAAGGAGACAGAGTTGCTTCCTGTAGCTCTCTATGACCAGGGTAAGGTCAGGGACCACTGCTCTACTGTATATTGCTGTAACAGTTAAGTTGCGAGGCTGACCCCTGCTGGAGAGATTGGGCTTTGCATCATATTACAGTCTTGGCAGCTCTGTAGCATTGGGCTGCTTTCAGTGGCTGGATTTATTTATGAGATGCAGATTAAATTGAAATGACACCTTTCCTCAAGTATCTGCACCATCTTGCACACGCAAACACACATAGGCCTACACACACTCACGCCAACATACACTGTAGTGTCTTTGGGTTCTCTAGTGCCGTAGGAATCCATATCAGTGAGTGTACATATTCGTGTACTTGTACATTTCCGGTGTGCTGTAGGTTTCTGTAAATGTGTGTGTGTGTGTATTTCTAACTGGTGATCTGTGTGTTTCTCTCTAGCTGCCCCACTTGCCCCACATCAATGAGTGTCTGATGAAGAGGAGCCTGAAGACTACAGACCTGAGGGACATGACCCTGGGACAACTACAGGTTATAGTCAACGACCTGCACTCCCAGATAGAGAGTGAGAACCACACACACAGACATTTTTTTATCCTCGTGGGGACCTAAAATTGATTTCCATTCAAAATCCTATTTTCCCTGACCCCTAAACCTAACCCTAACTTTTACCCTAACCTTAACTCCTAAACCTAACCTTACCCTAACCTTAACCCCTAACCCTAACTTTAACCCTAACCCCTAAACCTAACTCTAACTTTAACCCTAACCTTTACCACTAAACTGAACTTTAACCCTAACCTTAATCCCTAAACCTAACCCTAACCATTAACCGCTAAGCTTAAAATATCCTTTGTCCTCGTGGGGATGTGGGAAATTTCCCCAAGAGGGAGAATTTTCCTTGTTTTACTATCCTTGTGGGGACTTTTGGAGATTGCAGGTCCCCACGAGGATACACACACACTGTTAGTTAGGGTATCTTTCATGTTGAAAGTCATTTCAGAAATGTAAGTTGGATGCATGTGTGACAATACTAGTGAAAGATGAACAATACCTCACCTTACACAGAAGGCAAAAAGAATCCCCCACAAAAATGTTGCTATAGAATATTGTCTTTTACTGGCATGGTTTAAAAATATGCTCCATTTGAAATCTGCGTCTCATATGACTTGGGGCTGGATTCAACCCGTATCGCAGAAGTATCGCCGGAGGATCCGTGTTATAGCTTGTTTGGAATGATATATAAAGGCAATGTTCCCACGTTTGCGGAAACTGCATTCACGGTAACCACTGCATATATCGGCTCAATCATAAATGACCTTCACATGTATTTATTATTATTATTTTTGAATTTTACCCCCTTTTCTCCCCAATTTTCGTGGTATCCAATTGCTAGTAATTACTATCTTGTCTCATCGCTACAACTCCCGTACGGGCTCGGGAGAGACGAAGGTCGAAAGCCATGCTTCCTCCGAAACACAACCCAACCAAGCCGCACTGCTTCTTAACACAGCGCGCATCCAACCCGGAAGCCAGCCGCACCAATGTGCCGGAGGAAACACCGTGCACCTGGCCCCCTTGGTTTGCGCGCACTGCGCCCGGCCCGCCACAGGAGTCGCTGGAGCGCGATGAGAAAAGGATATCCCTACCGGCCAAACCCTCCCTAACCCGGACGACGCTAGGCCAATTGTGCGTCGCCCCACGGACCTCCCGGTCGCGGCCGGCTGCGACAGAGCCTGGGCGCGAACCCAGAGACTCTGGTGGCGCAGCTAGCGCTGCGATGCAGTGCCCTAGACCACTGCGCCATCCGGGAGGCCGACCTTCACATTTGAATTCAGATCTTCCGCGATATGGATTGAATCCAGCCCCTGGTGTATGTTAGTGTTCTAATGGTGTTGGTTTTCTACTGTTGTTCTGATGTTTTGTCTTCTCCAGGTCTGAATGAGGAGCTGGTGCAGCTGCTGCTGATCAGGGATGAACTGCACATGGAGCAGGATGCCATGCTGGTGGACATAGAGGACCTGACTAGGTGGTGATGCTATCTAACACACACACACACTGAGAGACACACACACACACACACAGCCTCCTGGGCTATGACCGCAAACAGGCCAGGAATGATTGGGGGAACTCTCTCTTTGGGACAGACGTTTAGCAGTTTGATACATTTGCATGATTATCATACAGCAGCAGGTGATAAAGTTTGTCTAATCATCATTTTGTTTTTACTCAGGCATGCTGAGAGCCAGCAGAAACACATGGCTGAGAAGACACCATCCAAATGAGACACCCCACCCAACCTCGCCCCCTTCCCATCCCTTTACTCCACCCCTGCCCCACTTTGGTCCCCATGCCCTGCCCCATGTCTCTCGCTGCACCCCCTCTGCCTGCCCCTCTCACCCTCACCCATGGTGGCAGCAGCCAGAGGAAGGCCACCCTTTCATTTGCTTCTGTGGTTGTCCCAGCGCTAAAGACAGAGCATTTCCTGCTTCCTGGGAGAAGAGGAAACTGATTGTGTGTTGTCATGGATACTGTCCCCGGCTTCCTGTGCAGTGATCGGCCTTGCTTCGCTATTGTTTATTTTTAACTTTTTACATTCGCCACTAAATTATAACTGTCAATACAAAATGGTGGAGAAAAAAAATAATAATAGTGAGAAATTAGTAGAAAGTCAGTAAAAAAAAAGTAAGAAGAAAAAAACATTGTATAAAACTACGAAGACTAATTTCAAACCATTTTAAGTTGGAAAGTAATTTTTAAGTATTTCAAAGTTGACCTCTTTTTATTCTGCACAAATGGTAGTTTTCAACTGAGAAATGTTTATTTGAAGGTGCTTAAAGAGTGTAAAGGAAACATGCCTGCCTTGTAGTGGAGTTGTAGCTTTTGGTAATACGCTCACTCTGATCGGTCTTCAACATTTTGTGAATGTTGATTTTCTGACACTTTAAATGAAATGAATAAATGTGTTAATATCATTTTCATCCTATTGTATTCAGAATTTTTATTTGAGGGAAGAAATGTTTATGTACAGATATGTAAAATAAAAAATAAACTTTGTTTCATATGTTGTGGTTTGATGTGCAGTCTGTTAAGAAAAGTGGACAGAGATCGACATGTTATTGTAAATATTATAAGTGGGGAACTACTGTATGTCCATATGGCAAAACACAGTACATTAACAGTACATTTATAACTATTTTATAATTATGTAATACTTGTACTGACAAGCGCATTGCAGGATTTTGGAAATAATTGATACATTAATAACCATACCAACATCACTGCCACCTGGGAAGAGAAAAGCTGATCACTCCACTGAATCGTTTATTCAGAGGCAACAACAGTATGGAGTATGAAGGATGCATACGTTTTTCTATTAGAATATTTTTCCATAAACAGTCACCTTATTTTAAAGAGTAGCTGATGTTAAACCTTAGGCCGAAGCTAGCTCTGCGCTTTATTGTGATTGTGGTTTTGAAAGGTCTGATATATCAATGGTCACAACCACAAGTATCATCCACTTCTGTGAAACTCTCCCCTGCAGATTGTCACACCATGGCCACTCTCTTTCTACAGGCCCAGTGAGAGTCAGTCTTTACAAGAAGAGGAGTACTTTCTTAACTAAACAGGCCAATGGTAGACATTCAAAATGCCATGGTTCAAATTGTGTGGGTGTGCAGGGGTCATGGGCAATCCCATTACAATTTAGTCATTTAGCAGACTATCCAGAGTGACTTAACAGTACTGAGTGCATACATTTTCGTACTTGTCCGCCCCAATGCCACTGTCACAGGGGGATTTATGCCTGATTTAAGATGAAATCCTCAACCCTTTTATGGTCAACCATGTCACTTTGGCACCTTTTTTATCTCTTGAGATGGAAAAACCAGTTTTTTATGAAATTTAACAAGTGCTCTTTATGACAGAATATACAAATTAGCAGAAATCTTAAGTATTTTTTTTTTTTACAAGTTACTTCTCAAAAAGCACTGAATTGGTGGAAGGTCCACTTTATTCTGACCCCTGTGGGTCAATCAAACATTGAGAAATTAAACCTGTTTCATATTTACATTGTTTTTCGTTCTTACGAAATGTATGTTTATGATGCACAATTAAATGCATGTAAAGCTTTGCAGAAACAACAACTATGAATGTAGTTTAAGACAACCAGCCTAAAGCAGGCTAAAGGCTACTTACTACCCACCCACAATATATCTAGGCCTACAGCAAAAACATTTAGAAAAAGCTTTCTAACATTATTCTTTGTGTCATCTGTCTATTTTTGACAATTACATAGGCTAGAGAAAATAAGCAGCAAAAGTGAAACATTGACATCGGAATGCATACATGTCTCACGTAGTTTTCTGGCAATCGGTGCTGCAGGTGTCTGGATAGAATTGGGCTACGCAGTGAGATGCTACCCACAACCAGTGGGAGAATGTGACTGTCAGTTATATGTTTTAATTGCATTACTTTAACTATAATGTAAAAAATATATATGTATTGTATCATTTTTTCATATCTAGGCATTGGTTTCCTCGTTAGGCGACTCATGCAAATCGAAACGAGGGCATGACTCATTGGCCTGAGCTGCAGAAACAATTTAGGAAATTACACACAAGTGACGCGTCACTTTCATTTTGGTGGCGCTTGATGTAGTGCTGTATGTAGCTTCGTGTTAAAAACTGGCCAGGGAATTCCCTCTAGGAGCGCTGCATGGCTATATAATGATCAGATGAAACAACGATGACAACACACCTATCAGTTTACTCCACACCTGAGTCAAAGATCTCGGAATCATGCTGCCAAACTTTTATTTATGTGAGTATTAATTTCATTTGTACCTAATTGTATTGTGGTTTTTTGATAAACTAACCCTGTGAAATGATATGCCTCAAACTTTACATAGTCTTCCATTTTAATTTATTGATTTGAAATTGGAGTTAAATAATGACATTTTCCGGGGTGTTTTTATCATTGGTTTGTTTAGAGGATTATTGGGGTGATACATTGGTTGGTGCTGACTGACATATTGTGTCCTCCCTCCACACAGACCTTGCCAGCTGTGTGCTGCTCCTCGCCTTGTCCTGCCAAGTCTCCATGGGAACCCCAGTGCGCACGCCGCGGAGTTTAGACTCTGAGAAATGCGGGCAGTGCGCTGACCTCTCCAGAGAGCTCGTCAAGAATGTTAGAAAGCTCCTGGACAACGTAAGTGACAGTTATAACTAATTCCTTTGAACTTTTAATTCAAATCTAATGTATCCCTTATTCAGTCAGTCAGTCTGTCTGTATCTTTGATAGGCTTACAGTTTGTTCACACAGTTTGTGATTCATGTATCCACTTACTAATTGAATAATTTTCCCTTCATAGGAAAACCTGTTTCGGGGTTTAAACTGCTCGGAGCAGCGCGTGGAGGTGAACAGTAAGACCCAGACAGTCCTAGCCTGCGAACCCAACACGGACATGGTAAGTCACACAACAGTCATTTTCTACATTCATATTACAATTATTCATTAAAAAAATATATAATTTCTCTGCATTTTATGTAGTAATTTTAATTAATACTTCGGATTTACAGAACAGTGATATAAATCAGTCTATTGATTTATATTTGTATATATTTGTATTTCCTCAGAACACAAGATGCTCTGGTCAACGGAACACCACATTCAGTGAGGTAACTATTGTGTTCTTACAATATTGCATAATTGTTTAGGGGATGCTATTTAAATCCACAGATATAAAAATAAATAGTTAGATCTTTAGACAGTCTATAGATTTAATAGTGACTGCATTTCACATAATTCACCCATTCTTACCTCACCCATTTCAACTGCTTCCTATATGTCTGATTGGCTGATCTCTGTCCATTTGTATGGTTTCTTCTGACAGAGTGAGTGTCTGAGGAACATCCGAATAGACCTAGAACATTATGCTGCCTCACTACAGGCTTACAAACAGGCCGACCTCAGCTCCACTGCCCAGGACACCCAGAACCTACTAAATATTTGTCCATCCACACAATGGGTGTCTTCCTCACAGGTAATTAGATTTTTCTATTTGATCTTTTGTACAGAAAACATTCCTTCCTTCCTTGCATGTTTCTTTTTCTTTTGATACAGTTTTCTAATGACAACAACCTCATGTAGACAATTGCAAAACTGTACACAAAAATGTGTTCCTCTGTGTTTGAGACAGTACAATGTCACTGCTAATAGGCATTCACAACTATGGACTTATAGTTTGCATTTTTATAAAGTTAAGTTTTGTTTCATTTTGCCCTGCAGGTTGCAGACCCTAAGCTGACTAGTGGTGACCCTGTGGACCAGAGGGTCCATCTGTGTAAGGTACTGAAGGGCTTCCACCTCCGGGTCATCACCATCAGCAGAGCCATGGGCTACATCTCTGCTGGGGACCACAGGAAGTAAACCCTCATCTTCAACACCATCTGATTCCTCATCATCATCAACTATAACAAATATTGACAATCATCATCATCACCTACAACTGTAACAAGTTAATCATCAGAAACACTGATTGTTATCTTCATCATCAGACATCATCATCAACTACTTTGTCATCACAACTGTTGAATAGTGCACTATACTGTGTATGAAAAGATGAGTAGGACGTAAGCTAGCTAAACTCTTTTTGGCTGGTCAAACTATTTATTTATTTATTCCTTTTTTTAGGGACGGGGATTTATTTATTTGATGAATGCAATATTATTTATTTGATGTATGAAATATATGTATTTATTTAACAATGTGTTATTGATGTTATTTATTGGAATATTTATAATAAAATATTTATTACAAGCTTACCGAGACTGATTGTGTTAATGTTAGCTATGTTGTATGTGTTGTTGCTCTGTAGGTTTAAACATTCTACCCATGAATAGGCTAAATACGTTTTTGTTTGTGGTAAAAAAATATATATTATAATCTTTATGGAACATGTTGAAATATAATATCATTCAGACGGGAGGGAGAGCAGTGTGATTAATAGTCGCATAAGACTTGAAAAATACATTTTCTGCGTCTTCAAGCAGGTCTCCACATGGAACCCCATGTCCAATTTGGCATGTGGGCACACTGGCAGCCATTACGCATAATGAAACCATGCCGCCCAGGGCGAAAATCCTTGCCTGGTAGACCACCTTCTGTAGCCCCCCGGGCAGTCTTCTCATCACCCAGCTCTGGGTCGGAGTGGTTGAAACCGCCACTTTCTCCTCACTTATCTCTTCATCAACATAGTTCATGTTACATTGCGCAAGTTCCTTAGCGAAGGAAAGGGCCATTTTCCCGCGCGCAATGGAACTGTTATCTGTCATCTCATGTTCTTTACCAGCGTTCCTGGCTTCTGCGATTTGCTCCTCCAAGTCCTGCACCCTTTCCTGAAACTCCAGGACGCGGGATGTGCTTTCGGCCAAGGAGCTTTGCATCTCCTCGATAAGGGAATTTTTCATCTGGATCAACTCCTCCCTGTGAAGAAAAGTGATTCGTCCCTCATCGACCTGGAACTGCAACAGGCCGATGCAGCGGTTCAGATCCCGCAACTTCACCCTATCCTCCGCTCTCTCGTGCATAAGGGTGGCCAGGTCACCGTTCAGACTTTCAATCGTATCCCTGAAGGCGTCATTCTGCTGTTGGAGCTGCAGACGTCGAGTCTCCAGCCGTGCAGTGGTGCTGTTGCTCTCCTCCAGGGATTTGCGCATCTCCAGGACCATGTCCTCCAGGGTGTCCATGTCTTCCACGGAGCTCGTCAGGCTTCTCATCCGGTTCTTCAGGCCAACGTTTTCTTTACGCAGAGCTTCGTTCCTCTCCTCGGCTATCTCTTGGGCCAGCTCAGCGGCCGCGGCTTCCGTAGCGTACAGGTTCTTGGTGTATGTGAATTTGGCTGTCAGGTCGCTCTTGTCGTCCACAGCCGGCTCAGGTGATGTGAACATTTCTGCCCCATCTACAGTGTCTCCCTGAGGGTGGCAAGAGTCCTTGTTATCATCGTGCCCATTAGTCAACTGCGACACCGTGTGAATGGAGGCATTCGGGGCGCAATCATCCCAGCCGGACTTTGATTTCAGCCATCTGCCCGGAGGTCGTGAGCGACCGACAGGTGTAATAATGAGCTGCCCACCCTCATCCTCCCACACGTCTCCGGATGTCTCGCGGGTCCAGTCTGCCGGGACCTGGGAAAGTCTTGACGGGTCCAGGGAGGGTTCACCCACCATTGGCCGCAGCTCATGACCCGAGGTCCTACGATTGTCATTTTTGCGCTGCATCCTGGTCAGTATTTACCTTCGTTTTCAGCATTCCATGCAGTATCGGGATCTTTGTGATATCTGTAGTTGCGGATATTTTGGTAATACTGGTCAGGGTGCTTTTATAAACCTAGGTTCAGATGACAACTTGATTGTAAACCACATCACTTAGCATCATTTCAATAAGCATTCTACATTACCATGGCAATGCAGCAGCAGTTGATAGAACATTCCAAATTGCCATGGACATTGTTCACAATAGCAGCCATATGGAGTGTACCCATGAGTTTACCAGTCTAAATAAGCCCCTTGTCGGGATTCTACTTCTATGGTTATTACCGTAGTATTAAAATGATTCTTGTTATATTTATATGGTTAAATAACTAAAAGGAATGCAAAAAGAGGCAAGGTCCAGTGGTGGAAAAAGTACTAAATTGTCATACATGAATTAAAGTAAAGATACCTTAACAAAAAAAAAATGACTCAAGTAAAAGTGAAAGTCACTCAGTAAAATACTATTTGAGTAAAAGTATCTGGTTTGAAATGTACAGTGGTGTATAGTGGTGGGAAAATGACTCAATTGTCATACTTGAGTAAAAGTAAAAAGTACAAGTAAATGCTATACAAATCCCTTATATTATGCAAATCAGATGGCACAATTTTCTTGTTTTCTATTTATTTATGGATAGCCAGGGGCACACTCACTTCACTCAGAAAACATTTCAAAAACACCATATTTGTGCTTAGTGAGTCCGCAAGATCAGAGGCAGTAGAGATGATAACGCATTATATTGATAGGTGCATGAATTGGATTATATTGCTGTCCTGCCTGAGCATTTAAAATGTAAGGAGTACTTTTGGGTGTCAGTGAAAATGCATGGGAGTAAAAAAAGTACATTATTTTCTTTAGGAATGTAGTGAAGTAAAAGTTGTCAAAAATATAAGTAGTAAAGTACAGATACCCAAGAAAACTTCTTAAGTAGTTCTTCAGGGTATTTTTACTTAACACCACTGGCAAATTAAATCATAATCAAATCACATTTTATTTGTCACATGCTTATGGGCCCTTTCTAACAATGCAGAGAAGAAAAAAAAGAAAAATGAAGAGAAAAATAACACAAGAAACAAGTACATAGTCAATGTGAAGGGGTACAAGGTAATTGAGGTAGATATGTACATATAGGTAGGGATAAAGTGACTAGGCAACAGGATAGATAAAACAGCAACAGCAGTGTATGTCATGAGACAAAAGAGTTAGTGCAAAAAGGGTAAATGCAGATATTCCTGGCTATTGGTTAACTATTTAACTAACTATTTAGCAGTCTTATAGCTTGGGGGTAGAAGCTGTTCAGGGTCCTGTTGGTTCCCAACTTGGCATGGTCATTATTAGTCAAGCAATTCTGTAAAGGCCACTGAACCTGTAGGCTATGACTTAATGATACATTTGTGTTTACTAACAGTCATGAAGACCTCCATCAAGCTGTAGGCCTACCTCTACTAGCTGAAAACTATTTGCAATTAAATAAATTAAATTCATCTTTCAAAACAAAGATTTTATTCAGTCAATGATTTGTAATCTTAGGCACCACACCCAGAGCCCTACAAAGGCCCATACCTGAAGTGTAACATTACAGAAGTGCACATGTAAGGACTGGAATATTAAATGATGGACTTTGAGAGATCACTCTGAGTGTAAACATATGTACACACTTGCAAATGGCATCCAATACCCAATTTACCACTGAACTCGTGGTTTTCCCATTCATAATTTCAACAGTTAATCTCCCTGAGGTATTTGGATCCCAGTATCGGCAACAGTGACATCCCTATTGAAAGGTGTTTAAAATGAGTTAGTACCCCTTTTTATTAACTAAAAATACTCTCCTAAATTAGTGGTTTCTGGAATTCATTCAATCCCACCATGTTCAAATGCACTGAGCATGATTTCCAGGCTACAGAATGGACACGATTCAGGTTAAACAAAAGTAAATATTACCAAACTTTTCTCTGAGATGAAGCTTATCTATCACCACTAAGTTTGACAGGCTCAATTTGGTCATAACACACATAAAAACTAACAAACACAAACTGTACAAAAATAAAAACAATCACAGCATAGTTTAAATACAGAGAAAATATGTACACAGTATAAAAAGTACAGCTACACTCCTTGAGTAGTTGGTCCAATTCCATGATTAAGTGGTAATGCCTTGAATGACAAATATCAAAATACAAAATATACAACTCCCCATAAGTTTGTCAGCAGTTTTCATATGGCAGCACCATGTCTGTTACTGGCTACACTTTAGATCCCAGAGCTCATCTATGATATAACAAGTCTTCTCTGCACCGCGGGTCGTAGCATTAGCTCCTGGCTGTTTGGGGTACCTCTACAGCTTCAGGTACGTCTCTGCATTATTCCAGGTTAATGGACCATTTGTGAACATCTAAGAGAATGACCCTTCAAGATTAAAGGCTTTGGTGAAATTGTCTTTGGGGGGGGTGAAAAGCCAGGGTTTCCCACTACTAAATATCACTACTAGGTGGGGCACAAAGTTCTCCAGATCCAGCATTCAGGTCTACAGGAATCAAACATTTCAGTTGAAAGCAATTGTCTTGGGCTGAGAAGGGGTGACAGTGCTAGGCTGGGGTGCTGGGACACATAATGCTTCTGATCTAGGATCAATGTACCCTCCTCAAATCCTCAATTTATGAAGGAGGTATGCAAAGCTGACCTTAGATCAGCCTCTAGAGCAAGGACGGGCAACTCCAGTCCTCAGGGGCTGGATTGGTGTCACACTTTTCCCCCAGCTAACACCGGACTCCAATAATCAACTAATTATGATCTTCCATTTAGAATGCAATTAGTTTAATCAGCTGTGTTTGCTAGGGATGGGGGGAAAGTATGACACCAATCAGGCCCCTGAGGACTGGAGTTGCCCATATCTGGTCTAGAGAAAACATTCATCCTACTCCATACAGCCCTCAAACTCAACTCTGAACCTTGAAGCCAGTTCCACTGAATTTTGTCACTGTTCCCCTCTAATCAGGGACTGATTTAAATGTGAGTCACCAGGTGTGTACAATTAATGATCAGGTAGAACAGAAAACCAGAAGGCTCCGGACCTCATAGGGTAAGAGTTGAGTACCCCAGCCATACAGCATAAAGTAGAGAGATTTCTGTCTTCAAATAAAGAGTTCAAACGTCTCTCAACCATTGTCTCTCTGTCTTACTGACGACAGGGCTGCGGAAAGGCAGGGACCTAGGGAGGCTAAAGATGTCATTTGGCAGCTTTATTGTCCTTCATATCTGAAGAGAACACAGACAGAGACAGACAGACAGAAAGAGAGACAGAAATTGGTGTAAGTTAGGAGACAAGCATGAGTACAAATGTGTGTGTGCAGACAGGTCAGTGAGTGTGAGTGGCTCTAGTCTAATGTGTCTCACAGGAGGATGGTGGCACCTTAATTGGGGAGGATGGGCTCATGGTTGTGGCTGGAGCGGAATAGGTGGAATGGTATCAAATACATCAAACACATGCTTTCACATGGTTACCATGTGTTTGATGCCATTCCATTTGCTCTATTCCAGCCAATATTATGAGCTGTTCTCCCCGCAGCAGCCTCCACTGGTGTGTCTCTAACCTTGCAGTGTCTGGTGGACCTCATTGGGCAGGTCATCCAACTCCTGTAGGCTCTTCAAGAGGTGAGCGACAGTGGCCTCACCCTTCGGCCTGCTAGTCTTCCAGCGCTCCAATGCCTTAAACCTGAAACACAAGACAAACGGAGGTCACATTATCTAAAAAATAAATCATTATCTAAAAAATAAATCTTCACCAAAAATATGAATCAAAGAAAGTAGGTTATTGTACAATTATTGTATGATTGGTTATGCTAGGAATGCTTCAATTAGAAACCCCAAAAATAATGGCTGGCAAGTAATATAAAGTTGAGCTTTAAGGGTGCAGATACTATATCTATCTACTGTACCTCTGCATGATGACATCCTCCTCGCTGGCCTGAATATCGTCCAGGTCTTTGGAGGACAGGTCCAGGCAACCGATAGCCACCTGCTTCCACTCCTTCCCCAGCCGCTTAGCCACCTGCATCAGCTGCTTGGACGACACGCCTGGGACCTGCACTGTCCGCACTCCGTCTGGGGACAACAGAGGAACGTCAGACTTTTCATTCTGAACAGCAACTCAACATTAATAAGACCACAGTAATAACAGCAAATGACACATTGGATGTGTTCAAACCATCACCTGACTCATCTGCGCATCGAGGTCTCTTATTGGTCATCTCTTCCTCTGATGTGCTGGTGCTTCTCTTCCTGCCTACAGAAGAGAAAATCACTGTCAATCAAAAGCTACTTTTAATGATGGATGAAAAGTGCTTGTGTACAGACAAGTAGATATCTCGAACATACACGGGAATAAAGTGAACTGTTGATGCCAATATTGAGAGGGGCAAACAAAAATGACAAACTTACTATCTGTCCGTTTCCTTGGTTTTTCAACTGCATTGTCCACACAGTCACCTGAGAGGAAGACAAATGAATGTCCTGCACCTTCACTCACAACACATTACAGACAGGTGTGTACGTACCTTCTCTGATGGTGGCTGACCACACAGTCTGGTCGGACTCTGTCTCTATGAGGGAGAGCTTGAAGGGAGGGGGCTGCTCAAAGAACGCCTCAAAATATCCCTTCAATTTAGTCACGGCCAGCGTGAACTGCAAGTCCTGCAGGACACCACACACACACATATGAATACACACACATAGTACATACATACACTAAGTATACAAAACATTAAGAACAGCTGCTCTTTCCATGACATAGACTGACCAAGTGAATCCTATTATCCCTTATTGATATCAGCTGTTAAATTAATGTTTTAAGTGTCCCTATATTTCTGTTGTTACGGTGCTATCACTCTGTTATTAGTACACTTGCGCAGTAGTCTCTTTGGAGATGGACCTGGCCTGAGTGTGATGGAACTATGTCCTGTGGAAATACAGTGAAATAAAAGTTATTAAACTGGAACCTTGTCGTTGTGTCATTTTGAGTTAACAAAATCTACTAAAATCAGTGAAGATGAAGGGGAGGAGACAGGTTGAAGAAGGATTTTTAAGCATTGAGACAATAGACATGGATTGTGTATGTGTGCCATTCAGAGGGTCAATGGGCAAGACAAAAGAATGAAGTGCCTTTGAACAGGGTATGGTTGTAGGTGCCAGGCACACCAGTTTGTGTCAAGAACTGCAACGCTACTGGGTTTTTCACACTCAATAGTTTCCCGTGTTTATCAAGAATGGTCCACTACCCAAAGGACATCCAACCAACTTGAGACAACTGTGGGAAGCATTGGAGTCAACATGGGCCAACATCCCTGTGGAACGCTTTGACACCTTGTAGAGTCCATGCCCCGACGAATTGAGGCAGTTCTGAGGGCAAAAGGAGGTGCAACTCAATATGAGGAAGGTGTTCTTAATGTTTTGTACACTCAGTGTACAGTACATAGGTCAGTGCTTACTGGTTATGCAGTAATGGATGAATGAACCCTCACCGCAGGGCTGATGTCTCCCTCTGGTTCACTCATGAGGCGGTACCTCCTCTCATCCAGCTTACAGGTGGGTGGCTTTTCTACCTTCAGGTAACGCCTCTTGGAGCAACGCACCTCCTTCCCTATGTCCTGGAGTGAGGGGTGGTAGAGGAGGCGAAAGAGGCAGAAAGACAGTAAAATGGAGGAATAGATAGAAGAGAACCAGTGATTTACCATACTGTAGGTAAGTGATGGATTCCAATAATGGGGGGGGGGGGTGTGTCTATTCCCTGGTCAGGAAACCTGGGAGCTGGTTGAGGGAGATGCTTTCCATAGTCAATTTGGTCATTGTTGACTAACGGTCAACAACTCCTTTCCCTGGCCAGTAAGGTAGGGTTAAATGGGCTGTTCTGAAGTGAGTGCTGAGTGCTCTGATGTGGGTCTCTGTTGCGCTCAGTCATTTCCCTCACCACTGATACTACTACACACTACCAGGGCTCAAACCACATTTCAGGAACTGGGTGACGTGACCATTCACTGTGGTCTGTATTTGATATAACATGGTGTTACTATCCCAATCTAACCCTACCAGTTGGCAAAACATTGTCATTTTAACCAATGTTGCCCACTGGGCTAGATTCAGATCTATTGTATTAGGATTGGGGTTTCCATCGGAGTTGTTCCTAGATACAGATACACAAATCAATACACAATCATTTGTGTTCATTCATACGCACCAATGTCTTCTGATACAGTGACAAATGAACTCATCTTGATCACCACACACACACACACACACACACACACACACACAAACAGACTTCCAGTGTGACTTCCCTCAGTAGAGACCATAGTGAGAAAGGCACAGAGTGCCAGGAAGTCAGGCCAGTGGGCATTACAATCTGTCTGATCATGTTCACCTCTTTGCTCTGACTCAGTAACATGCTACAGTAATGATCCACACCCACCCTGTGTCCATCTCACCTTAATGTCGGAGGAGTTGTTGGTGGCCAGGTAAATGCGAAAGGAGTAGGAGTTGTTCAGAGCCAGTTCCTTAAACACCAGGACCACCCCGTGGTGCTCTACAGGCTTGCTGCTCTGGACAATGGGCCCCACCGGGGACAGGGACGACACACGCCACTTTACATGGCTGCCAGAGTGGTCAACCGAGGGCTCAATCACCGGACAGCTGTCCTTCATATGCAGGACACTGAAGGTCATTTCACTGTCGGGGTCAGCGAGGCAGAGGGAGTGGGGGAACTGGATGGAGGTCAGGATGGATGAGGGGCTGTTGACACAGTCCACGTTGAAGATGGGCCCAGCGAACCTCCAGGAGTCCCCGAGGAACATGCCGAACTTGGACCAGGACAGGACCGAGTAGCGGATCAGGACTCTCTCCGACACCTCAAACACCAGGCCGGTGACGGAGCACTCATATGCCCCCTCTCCCTCCAGCTGCACCCTGACACACAGAACCAGAAAGATTTAGAGATGGAGGAAAAAAGAGCGAGAGAAGGAGAGGCTGAGTGAGAAAGAGATGGAACAAGGCTACAGGTAGAAGAGGTACACTCACTGTAGGCGTCCTTTAGAGATCTTCCTGGGAGTAACCAGATCATTGCCTTGACTCTGATAGAGAAACAGACATGGTCCTAAGATTAGCCCGTTCCTCTAGTGAGTCTACAGCCATACTGTACGTCTCTGAAGCTTTATTACACAATTACCATTCAATTCCACAATCCAACAAATGTGCTCACCTGCTGGATAGCCTTGCATTTTTCACATGTCTTGGGGGGCACATCTGACAAAGGAGAGATCAATAGTCAAACTAGGCACTCCCTCTTGGGGAATACTCTACCTCTCAGGCTTTGATTTGCAGACACATTTTCATAAACCTATGAATGAACCCAAATATCCTCTCTCTAGCCTTTCAACCATTACAATCTCCTTTGTCTAGGATAGTTAGGCCTTAAGTGGAAGAAGCTAAACATTTGATAGTAGAATGACTTTTGTCAAACTGAGGATACCTTTAGCAAGGGACACCTCTGCATCAGGTTGAGGAGCCGACTCCGATTCTGCGGAAAGAGAAGTTACTCCCCATGAAGGAAGTTGGGGGAGAGGAGCAGGCATTCTTCTCAGGTCATTCTGAGGTGAAAGAGCCTATTCATCTGTATTTCAGAGGCACCATGAGGCAGATGTACTCTAAGGCATTGTGCTATAGTTCCCACTCACCATTACAGGAATCCTCAACGTCAGGCTCCTCTGATTCTTTTGGGACAAGCCAAAAAAAGAATACAATTATTTATTTTTAAATATCCAAACAAGCCAGGTGCTGGTGTGACCATGTATCGTCATCGTTTGGAAATAATTTTTGATGAAGCTGAGAGAATGAGGCTGTGTTTTTCTCACCTCCTCCTTTCTCAGCAGCGCCGTCTGGCGAAAGACAAAAAGAGAGAAGGTTATGTTAGAGGATGGGATAAAGCCTGAAGATTCATACTGTAATGGATTTTGTGCTCTAGCAGCCGCTCACCAGAATCCTCCTCATCTTCAGAACTCTCCTCTGTAGATGTCCCTGCATTTTCTGTCAGAAAAAAAATCCATAAGACATGGAGGGATGAACTTTGAAAACTTTTCTCATTCTAAACGTACTTTCAAACAGAGAGGGGTGAGGGAAATTGATTGGTAGTTCAAAAATGACTTGGGGGGGGTTCTATAGGCCTAAAGCAGCTCAGAGACCATTAGAGTTCTGTTTGAGTAGTGTTCACAGAGAGGACGATGTGTGTGTTTGTGTGTGTGGGGATTTCTATAAGGATTTCCATACAAGGAACATAGAAATATACTGCAAAGGTGTGCCTACCTGAGCCACTGTTATAACTTTCAGTCAGATTACCTGGAACAACAGAACATTTATTAGAGGTGTCTTGGGTAAGGGGTTAATATGGGATTAGGAACTCTCCTCCCTCCATCTTTCCACCCCACTTTACCCATAATGCAGAGGTTTACTGTAACCCCAGGGGACTGGCCCTCTGTAGAACCAGCCCCAAACGACACCAGCCCATCCCCTGAGAGCTTTCTGACAAGACCTAGAAGGGGGATCTGAGAGTCTCTACTCATGTCTACCCTAACATAGGCATATTACTGAGAAAATTGTCATACATTATCGTTTTGGAAGCCTCTTATTTACTGTCTGACTTATCAAAACGTTACACTTCTGCTGTCTGCTGTCAAACTGTGAATAAGTTAACTCTGATGAGCTCATCAGTGTAAACCCTCTTCACTCACGTCACACCACATTGCTCATCTGAAACTTCCATTCTGATTACTCACTAATTTATATGAATGCACACTGTATACAGTATGTACATGAGCGTATTGTAATTCAGTGATGTCTGTGGTTTTCCTATGTATAGTCCTGAGGGCCCCTGTGTCAGTGCTGTAACTGTTTGCACTTTCATTTTCATTTTAGTCATTTAAAGAAGCAGATACTCTCATTCAGAAATTCAGAATGACTTATAAACTGGTATGCTTTATACTGTAAATGCATCTAAAGTAGGGCTGTGATGATTATGGGTAACGATTAATTGACATGCAAATGGTCATAATAGTGATTTTTGTTGGATTTGTTTTGATTTTGTGATGCATCTTTGAAAATAAGCTACGAGATACCTAATGAATACAACACAGCTTTGGTGAAACCATTTCTCAAAAGCAAATGGTTTTGACTCCAGGGCAGGGGGAGCTGTTTGCTATCTGTACCCAGCCGGAGTGAGTGTGGGACAGGCCTTCTGGCTGAGAGCCTGGCATTAGCAGAGAGGAAGCCCCGCTGCGCCACTTAGGAGCCCAAAGAGAGAGGAGAGAGAGACCTGGCTGGTTCTCAGTCGGAGGTGAGGCTCCCTGCCCCAGAAAGGACAGGCTCCTTACTGGGGCAAGGAGCCTCACCTCAGACTGAGAACCAGCCAAGTCTCTCTCTCCTCTCTCTTTGGGCTCCCGAGTGGCGCAGCGGTCTAAGTGACTGCATCTCAGTGCTAGAGGCTTCACTACAGACCCTGGTTCGATTCCAGGCTGTATCACAACCGGCTGTGATTGGGAGTCCCATAGGGCGGTGCACAGCGTCGTCTGGGTTAGAGTTTAGCTGGGGTAGGCCATCATGGTAAATAAGAATTTGTTCTAACTGACTTGCCTAGTTAAATAAAGGTTAAATAAATACATCCGTCGCTCTCTCTCCCTCCCTCCATCTGTGTCCTCATTTGCCTCCTATCTGCCTCATCTAACATTCACTCCGTCTACTCTCTGACAGCCTGCTTTAAATTAGCCCAATATACAGCAGACAGACACACAGATCTTTTTACTGGTGTTGACTGCCATCTGCTGGACTCATTTCAGATTACATTCATTCAAGACTTTTTGCCACATGAGACAAAACAAATAATGTCATGCACAAACCAAAATCGAATGGTGCTTACCCTTCTGGTCAGGGGCAGGGACGTCTCCATCTCTGTAGGTTAAAAGAGAAAGGACATGATAAGGGCATCCCAAGACATTATCAAAATCCTGGAGTTAAGAGAATACTGCTTCAGTTTATGGACCAGTGGGGGAGGGGATTGGGGGTGTGGAGGAGAGGGGGTGGAGCTGAACTGTCCAGCTGCAGACCCATCTGTGTCTGCACTTCCTCTCTCTGATATACACTCACACGCTCATTCAACTGAGGCACAAAAACAGAAAGGGCTGCCAAAATCTCAAATTCATGACACCAGCCCATCCTCCAGTGTGGTGTGGAACCCCCACCCCCTACATCCTGACCCAGTTTTACACACTAATGTTGCACGGCTGGTACTGCAAAGCCATGGAAAGGTACTGGCTGATAATAGTGCCTGTGATTATAAACCGTAAATTCTTAAAGAGACAGTACCAGAGAACACCAAAAGTTGATCAAATGGAAGGGTTTTGTAGTCAGCAGTGTTACAAGTTTATATAACCCATAATAATGTGTATCATCCAGAAGTTGTCTCTCAGACTCAGACAAAGCGTGCCACTTGTTGATTCAGTCTGTGACTTGTGTGAACACGTCTATGGGCGCCTGCCGCCCAGGGGCTCAGTGTAGAGCTAGTGATAATAGAAAGTGCATTCGTCATGGTGCCAACCTCACAAGAAGAACACGTTCAGCATGCGCAGGGAACAAGGTCAACAGTATTTTTTCTTATTTTTCTCGATCGTAAAAATACTGCACTTTAGGTGATCAAAAGCCAGAGTTGACTCAAGTGTAGTCTTTAGTGCTTTACCACAGAAGAGATGAGGAATACAGTAGAAACACTTTACTAAGTTGCCATGTTTTCATAAGCTCTTTGATAATAAGAATGTAATGAATCATGATAACTGTGCATGGTAACTGCAGATAAGGTCCTAAAACAATGATTGAATTGTGACCAAAATTCATAGGCTATTTCTAGTACTGTGTATCGAAGATTTAATGAAACCTGATAAGCCAGTGGTCCTCATCCTCACTGTACTCAAGACAGATGTACAGGGAAAACGGTTTACTTTTCAAGGTCAATGTTCACTCAGCCAACAGGTTTCTGTATCACAACACAATTGTTATACGTTTCCATGGCAGTCATATTCACACATGTACTCTGCCCTCACGTTCAGACATGTACACTGCCCTTCCCACTCATTTTCATACAAAACAACCCCCCCTTCCTTTTCTCTCTCACTACTCTGTGGTGCGATACCACAGTTTTTTTTTTTTGCATGTTTCCTACAGCCTTACATGAACACACTGAAAGCCTGTGAACAAGAGATAGGCAATAGTTAGTTAGTGCTAGTGTTATAGTTTATGTAACAGCTCCAATTTAGCCTTGCGTACCTCAGTAGGTTAACATATCATACACCATTAATGCAACAGCCTTAATGATACACAAAACTGTCAATAAGTCTGGGGGGAAAAAGTTATGCTTTTATGAGGGGTCATATATTCTGCAGGTATTGTGCATTTTATTTTTAAGTATACTGAACAAAAATATATGCAACATGCAATAATTTCAACAATTTACTGAGTTACAGTTCATATAAGGAAATCAGTCAACTGAAATAAATTAATTAGGCCTTAATCTACAGATTTTACATGACTGGGCAGGGGTGCAGTCACAGCCTGGGGTGGCATAGGCCCATCCACTTGGGAGTCAGCCCAGCCAATCAGAATGAGTTTTTCCCCACAAAAGGGCTTTATTACAGACATAAATACTCCTCAGTTTCATCAGCTGTCCGGGTGGCTGGTCTCAGACGATCCCACAGGTGAAGAAGCCGGGTGTGGAGGTCCTGGTCTGGCGTGGTTACACATGGTGTGTGGTTGTGAGGCCGGTTGAACGTACTGCCAAATTCTCTAAAACTACGTTTGAGGCAGCTTATGGTAGAGGAATTAACATTCAATTCTCTGACAACAGCTCTGGTGGACATTCCTGCAGTCAGCATGCCAATTGCAAACTCAATCAAAACTTGAGGCATTGTGTTGTGTGACAAAACTGCACATTTTAGAATGGCCACTAAATTGTCCCCAGCACAAGGTGAACCTGCACAAGGTGAACCTTTTTAATAAGCTTCTTTATATGCCACACCTGTCAGGTGGATTGATTGTCTTGGTAATGGAGAAATGCACACTAACAGGGATGTAAACACATTTGTGCACAAAATTAGAGAAATTAGCTTTTTGTGCGCACGGACATTTCTGGGATATTTTATTTCAGCTCATGAAACAGGACCAACACTTTACATGTTGCGTTTACATTTTTGTTCAGTATAATTGAATATCTATATAAATCAGCACTTCGGTGACACTCAAACCTCTTCAGTGATCTGAGCGTTGAATTGTCTAAACTGAATTCAGATTATTTCAGTCAGTGGCGAAAGGGTGTGGCATGGTGGCAAGGTGCCCAACGTGTCTTGTTTCTCCAGCAGCCTCTGGCGTGATAGAAATCAGGCAACCACACTAACGATAGGCCTAGTGTTCCCCTTGGATACAAGTCACCAGATTCATATCTCTCACCTTTCACTTCCCTCGGGTTCATGGTTACTCATCACACAAACACTATTCATTATTTACGACACGAAGGAGACAATGTAGAACGTTTTCTACATTTATACAACTACATTTTACGGTACGAAACATTACCATGATTGCAGTAACACGTGTGGTTACAAAAGTGATATGGGTAAAAAAAAAAAAAAATCCTTGATTATTAAATTTCACTGGAAAAAGTCCCAATAGCCTATGTAATTCAAGATTATTCTATAGCTACCTTTTGTTACATATATACTCCTATACATATAACAACAAAGCTAGATACATGCAAGTGGTTTGGCTTTCAAATTAAAAGAGAAGCTTTAATTGAGAAACCCAACATTATTGTTGCATTGGGTAGGCCTACAGAATAACATCGTTCTATAGATATAAATCGCGGTATAGCCATATTGCTTGGCGATGGGCATGCTTTTGTTATGATCAGTCAACAGAGCATCATGTGCGCTAAGCTACAAAGAGATCATGGCGTCCCCTCCTTTCATTTTTGGGATCTATGTATTCAATTACATAAAATTACATGGTTGCAACTATTTGGGGTCTTAAATGTTTCTTTATAAATCGAGAACTAAGATCCAGCGACGGGTAGCAAGCAACAACAAGGAAGCAGCTATTTCGGGATTAGACAAAACATTGCCGCGCGTATCCTTTGTCAGTGTGAATGCAACCTCATGCAATCATAGGCTGCTCTAAACCTCGGCGTTATTTGGCTATGTATTTATGATGCTTACCCTTCATCCAGGTGACAAGTGGCTCCGCAGCTCGCCATCCTCGCCACCATTATGCGCTCTTTGAGGAACTTTCACTGTAGGTTTTGTTTTGGTCGTTTTGCTTCACCTTCGTGAGGTTCCGTTATAGCACCTGTCTGTATCGCTGTCAGCAATCATCTCCTTTTAAAACTATACCTTAAAGACGACGTAAGACTCAGCGCAGCCCTCGTGGTTCACTTTGACATTGTTATGATTTACACATGTTTTTGTACGCATAATCAAAACTGTTTCTATTCAATAGGTCAAATATCATCTTACGTACAAAGTAATTTCGCCAAAAACAGAGCTCTCAAAACAAATACTCTCCCATAGTAGGCCTAGGCGTAGTATTTGTAACATAGGCTAGTTTACCTAATGATAATCTAAATTTGAGTTTAGGCAAAAATATGCTGATCTTACTACCATGTTTTTCAATGGATGTCTCATTGTCTACAATTACAAATGATTTACAAATCGCTGCACTAGCGCAGCCCTGGAGCAATACAACGCTCACGAACTGCTCAGTGGGAGGAGTATATTATCCCGCCTTTAGTTTGGGTCCGCTTTTTCATCTAAACAAGACGCATGGCTGTATGGCTCTTCTGGATTTCTTTCCCGTCAAAGCTGATCCATGAGAACTGTCTGATTACTATGGGGGGGGGGGTTAAATATGTACCATGAGGAAGATTATCTGGCCGGCCAATATTATTTAAATTATTAAAGATGACTAAAGTTTACAGCTTTCATGCACAAATACGGCTACTGATAGGGAAATAAAGTCATCCTGCTGCCTGCGTTGTATTAAATGGTCAGAACCTTTGATATGCAGGCGTTACATTGTAGATATTTCTCACAATTTGTTTGTAACATCGTATCTTTCCAAAGTAGGTCACGTCAAAAGGGCACTTTTTTTGCGGGAAAATATAAACCCGTAAGGCTGCAGTTCACGAAACCAACCACTAGATACCGCAATCTACAATAAAAACAAAACAAAATTGCACTATCATGTTCCGTTGCCAATGAAGGTTTCAGTCAGCTATTTCTTGATCACATGCAGGGGCGTTGCCAAAAAAAACTACCGGGCCCCTAACATAGAAATCAGAATGTTTCAGATTAAAATAACGTACTGAACAATATGTGTTATTAAATGTACTAACTATACGCTTCTGCTGCTCTATACTACAATTGTGCAGATTCTAGTTTCCACCTTCATCCTTTGCCTATATTAACAGTAATGCAAACAGTTTTCGTTCCTAATGTTAACAAAAGCAGTCTATGTCATGAGGTTTTTATGATGCTTTATTATAAATAACTACACAATTGGTGACTTATTTTTTCATATATGCTATGTAGTCAGATTTAATGAAGAAATTACCATTGGTCCATATTTCAGATTAAAGAATTTATTACCAGTTCTTACAAACAAGGCTAACCCTCTTCTTCCCTATGCATAATTCCTACATATATTGCTAAATAACATACCCAAAATAAAATAAATCCTATACTATGTGGACTGCAGGCATAAATCTGGTACCTACAGAAAACAAGCATCTGTGAAAGTGCAACTGTAGTGTCAAGACATTATGTGGGCATACCTGAGTAAGTTCAACAGGAGATAAACCATTGCAGAAAATATTCTGAAACAGTATTTTGCCCATCCCCAGGCAGGCTTGGGTAGAACAGGTTTTAAGGCATTTGTCCTTGTGTTTGTTCCCTGTAAACAAAACTCAGGTTATACTGCACCAAGAGCCCAGTGTCAACCCTTCTTGTGAGCAAACTCATTTATAATGTCTTTAAAGTAACATTTTCTAGCTAACTGGTTTTCAATTGAAAGGATGGCAAGGCTGTTCAACCGGTCTTGGCACATTGTAGATCTTAGATAGTTCTTCTAAAGTTTCAGCTTACTGAAGGCACGTTCACCTCCAGCAACTGTTACAGGCATTGTACAGAAGATTCTCAGTGCAATGCACACCTCTCCAAAAATGCTCTGTAGCTGCATCTTGTGGATGGTATTTAGGAGCTCTACAGGAGGATGACCATCTGAAAAAGTGGCACCATATATCTTCTTTATATGTCGCACTTCATTTTCAAATCCATCTGTGAGATCTTTGGAGTACTTGTTTCTCAATTTGTGGCAAGATACATTTAGGAAAATTACAAAACTACATTTGTGTAAGTATTGGTGAAAACTCCTTGCATATTGCTGCAATCGTGTGGAACCGCATGTCCAAATGACTGATCATACTATCCAGAGCCACATAAAACACTGTGTTGTGAAATCCAGTGTCTGACTTCTGTTCATTTGCTATGTCATCTTCAGTCTCATCAAGGAAACGTT
This sequence comes from Salvelinus namaycush, assembly GCF_016432855.1. NCBI lineage: Eukaryota > Metazoa > Chordata > Actinopteri > Salmoniformes > Salmonidae > Salvelinus > Salvelinus namaycush. The sequence goes on along the minus strand of NC_052340.1, from coordinate 16,639,008 downwards.
TTCTTTTTTCTGGCAGCTCCTCTGTTCACTGTGAAACTGAGTAGTTACACTCATTTCATTTGCCACATTGGAGGCTTCTGCCAGAAGAGCGTCCCATTGATTACGCAGAGCCTGTATTTCTTCCTGTAGTGCCTTAATGTGAGCTGCTTCAGTGTCCAGAAAAATATTTCCTGACTGAATCATTAGGCTTCTATTCTCAATACACTGCAAAACTTTTACCCAGAAAGTGAGCAGGAAGATTGCCTTGAAAGACATGAAGTAGCTTTTCAGACCATTTGCCTCAGATTTGGCTTCGTTTGTCAGGCTGCAGGAGGAAAGAAGCATGTCTAGGGCATTGATGATAGACGGTAAATGAGTTGCCACTGGTCGGACCGCAGTAATACGCGCACTCCTACACGTGTCTGAAAGGCGGTTAAGACAGCAGCCAAACTTTTCCTTGAGAATGGCCCATCGCTCTGAGCTGGCACTGAACTGATTGTAAAGACGATACACAGCTAAAAATGGTTGATACTTCTGGGCACGACTGAGCTGCATGTATACCCACAAGATTAAGAGTATGGGAGGCACAAGGTGTGTATGTGGCTAGTGGATTCTTTTGCAGTATATGTGCTTGAACTACCTTCACTTTCCCTGACATATGTGCACCATTATCATAGCCTTGACCACAGCAATCTGCAATGTCAATACCATGCCCTTCCAATACACTCAAAATCATTTCAGAAATGTCACTGCCTGTCTTTCTAGCAAAGTCTTTCAATTCAAGAAAATGTTCAATTATTTCCCATTCACCTGTTCCCTGAACTTTATCTTTGTGTACATTTCTCACCAATAATACATTTTGCTCAGTATGGGAAATGTCTGGAGTTGCATCACATATAACCGAGTATGAAAGAGAAGATGCTATCTATTAAAGTATTGTTTTCCAAACCCTTTGACCACATATTCCTATGAACACGTTTTGGCTCTCAGGGCTGAGGTAATGTGTTTGTTTGTTAATTTGTTACTGCAGCTGACTGTCTATACCTGTAGCTGTTGTTACGGTATGCTGCAGATTTTTCCATTTCAAGTAACAGTTCTTGTAAGACACCATCCTCATGCTCTGGTAGTTTGTCATACATTCTTCACCATTTCACTGATGATATCTTATAGCTGTCTTTACTTTTCAGAGAACTGGGTGATGGTTTACTTTGCTCATGAGAAAAAAAGAACACATGGAATGCAATATAATGCTTTTACACTCTTACTATAAAAAAGCCAGTCTCTCTGCACCTTTTCTCTTCCGTTTGCTGACTTACTGTACTGTAAATAGTTGGGGAATGGCTTGCCTTCTGAGTCTGGGGGCACGATTTTATACAGTTATGTCTCCTCACCACACCTGTTGGCTAGTCTGGAAACAATAGCTTCTCTTTCATGGTCTTGTACTTTCTCTGGCCACAGTGCTGGATCATCTAAAACCTCATCTTCCTCACTTCAAATCTGTCCATACACTTCCTTTCTCTTACTACTTGTTTGTTTAGTCTCTTCTGTCACTCCTTCACTGGCACTGCTGCTACTCTTTAACTCCTCTTCCTCCTCCCTGCATCAGTCTGTCTGACAGCTTTCTGCTGAGATTCTGCCTACCTGGGGCTCTCTAGGCACTAGGAAGTTAGTAAACAAAGGGAATTTTAGGTTTAATGTTTGCTCTTACAAAAGGTTACCATACTAAAAGTATACTACTGAAATAAATATGTATTTTTTAATAGTATACATATCAAATATAATACGTATTTAAGTGTGTCTAAGTTATCATGTGCCTAACTTTACAATTTAAAAAATTGTCTAGTTATGCTGCTTCTGCTACCTAACACCTGCCTCACGTCGAAGGTCTGCTGTTTCAACTTCATGTAGTAGACACATGTTGGGATCTTTGTCTACAGCGGTAACGTTAGTAGTAGTAGCATCTAACGTTACAGTATGGATAGGTAGGCTACGTGTTAGGTTTTCATTTTAGCCTAGCTAGCTAACAAGTATCACGCAAATATTGGGGAATACTGTTATAATATCTAATTAGTTAGCCATAGCTGGTAGCTATCATCATCATCATCATCATCATGTTAATAATTACTGCTCTGACCGAGCCGAATGAGTCCACGGTAGGCAGCTAACTACCTGTAGCTATCAAGCTAGCTATATTGGTGAGTCCACGGTAGGCAGCTAGCTACCTGTAGCTATCAAGCTAGCTATATTGGTGAGTCCACGGTAGGCAGCTAGCTACCTGTAGCTATCAAGCTAGCTATATTGGCTAGCTAGGCTACTCAGTTCGACAGGCCGTCTGCACTGACTTACAACTCAAATCCTTCTCCTCGTTTTTTTTCTGGAGAAAAAACGTAGTGAGTATTTTTTTCTCCAGAATTTTGCTGTCTCTGTTTCCTTTCTTTCCTTTTCTGAAAACCCTATTTCGTTTTTGAGGGGGGCATACCGGGGGGTTACAAACGGGTGGTTGAGTAGAGATGCCTGATCTGATTATGGTTATACGTTTTCATTTTCATCACAGATTTTTTTTGTATAACATTTTTTAAATGATAAACAAATAATTATCTAAACATTTAGGGGCCCCTACCGGGCTAGGGAACATTAATCATTCATATTCCCCCCCCCCCTTAACGATGCCCTTGATGCCAGTTCCTCTTTACTTCTATAAAAAAGGCTGTGTCTGATATAAGTCAACAGCTCTTAATGGCGATGATCAGAAAATATATATCTAATCATAGGCCCAGTCTATTCTACAGCGTGAGAGTGTGCTATGTGTGGGTGCCCCCCTCCCCAGCTCTTTCCCCTGTTTCTCTGTGTGATGTCCAGGGACAGAGGAATGAGTGCAGGATCAAGGGCTTTCCTATTGATCTGGTGCTCATTTAGAGCAGATGAGTGGATCTCCCATCTCTCCCTCTGTGGGACTACGGTTATTATTATTATTTGTATTTGTATTTTATTTAACCGTTATTTAACTAGGCAAGTAAGTTAAGAACCTCTTGGCGCACGGATCCCTTTAACGGGATCATTTTCGTAAACAACCGCTGAATTGCAGAGCGCCAAATAAAATAAAAAATGCTACAAATATTTATTTTCATGAAATCACAAGTGAAATATACCAAAACACAGCTTAGCTTGTTGTTAATCCACCTATCGTGTCAGATTTGGAACATATGCTTTACAGCGAAAGCAATCCAAGCGTTTGTGAGTTTATCAATCACTAGACAAAACATTACGAACAGCTAGCAGCAATGTAGATTGGTCACGAAAGCCAGAAAAGCAATAAAATTAATCGCTTACCTTTGATGATCTTCAGATGTTTGCACTCACGAGACTCCCAGTTACACAATAAATGTTCCTTTTGTTTGATAAATATTATTTTTATATCCAAAAACCTCCATTTGGTTGGTGCGTTATGTTCAGAAGTCAACAGGCTCAAGCAGTCATGAACGACAGACGAAAATTCCAAATACTGTAGTATTCGTAAAGTTCGTAGAAACATGTCAAACGTTTTTAATAATCAATCCTCAGGTTGTTTTTAACATAAATAATCGATAATATTTCAACCGGACTGTAAACTATTCAATACAGGAGAGAAGGAAATGTCGAGCGACCAGTGTCGCGCGCATGAACTAATGGAAGGACATCCGTCTATCCACTGACGCGATTTGATAAATCTCGCTAATTTTTCAGAATAAAAGCTTGAAACAATGTCTAAAGACTGTTCACACCCTGAGGAAGCCATAGGAAAAGGAATCTGGTTGATATCCCTTTAAATGGACAAAAGGCAGGCAATGGAACAGTGATTTTTCAAAATAAGAGTCACTTCCGGGTTGGATTTCCTCAGGTTTTCGCCTGCAAAATCAGTTCTGTTATACTGACAGACAATATTTTGACAGTTTTGGAAACTTTAGAGTGTTTCCTATCCTACTTTGTCAATTATATGCATATTCTAGGATCTGGACCTGAGAAATAGGCAGCTTACATTGTGCGCCCCACTATGGGACTCCCAATCACGGCCAGTTGTGATACAGCCTGGAATCGAACCAGGGTCTGAGATGCAGTGCCTTAGACCACTGTGCCATTCCGGAGCCCCAATACTTACAGATACTGTGCATGGTGTGTGTGTGTGTGTGTGTGTGTGTGTGTGTGTGTGTGTGTGTGTGTGTGTGTGTGTGTGTGTGTGTGTGTGTGTGTGTGTGTGTGTGCATGCGCGTGTGTGTATGTATATATATGTGTGTGTGTGTGTGAGTGCAGCGACAGACAGTGACAGAGAGTTGGAATGAACCGGGTGACCACAGATAAATTATACAGGTCTACAATCCTACAGGGAGAACTCAGCTCCTCAATGCAGGGACAAGACACACATGGAGCTGAGGCTGGATCAATAGCCTGGCTGCCTGAGCTGCTGTGCTGGGGGAATCCAGAGAGGAGAGGAGACCTGAGTGGAGACCTGAGGGAGAGAGAGAGGCCTCTGGCTGCTCTGAGTGCTCTGTAATCTGTGTTGGTGTACAGGGGCAAGGGAGAGGGCTCTCAATCCAGTGAAGTTGCAATCTCGTCCATTCATACTTCTCATCTGGTATAGAGGAACAGGGGAGAGGATTATACACAAAGGCTGGGTCTTAATCCAGTGAAGTTGTTCTCATCCACTCCCTCACCTGATGCTCACTCAGGGAAATCCATCTGTCA